>NC_041004.1:39230707-39542270 GCF_004193775.1 Glycine soja
ATGATAATACGGGTTAAGAGCTTAAAGACCTTAGGGTCTAACAACGTCTCCTTTACCTTTAAGCATGTTGATTACCGCTGATTTAGTATCTGACGTAGTCAGTATTTTATAGCTATCTATAATTTACAGAAATTACTGTATCCTAGGAAATTAGATATCTGTATCATTTCTCCTAGATTGAGTGATATTCTTTCCTGATTTTCTGTTAGCTCCAGTATTTATATACTGATGTACCATAGAATAGAGCATTGCTTAAGTCAACTGAATCAGTGCAAGTTATTCAAGTCTATTATTCTGTTCTGGTTTCAAGTAAGAACAGGAGTAGAGGATGGATTGGCATTGCTCGTTCAAATTTAGTAACAATCTAGCAACTTAGGATATTTGCACAGCTAACTTGTCAATTTAAGACATCAAAATTAGTTACTGCAGTAGAGCTCATTACTCATTAGCTTTTGACAGTAATAATTAATAAACGACAAGGAGTTGCACAAACTTACCTCCTTCAACATATCAATAATCGCATTCAAATTGGTCCCCTTTGCTAAAGATCTTGTAGCAGCAGCCTGAAGAGAAAGACACACAGTTTGAGAATCAGGTGGTACTATATATATCACTAGAAAAAGAAGAAAGCACCAAACCTGGATAACAGGACCATCTGCCAAAGGATCAGAGTATGGAACACCTAGCTCAATTATGTCAGACCCACATGAATCAAGCACTTTCAGTGCTTCTGCTGTGGTTGAAAGGTCAGGATCACCAGCAGTGACATACGGGATGAAAGCTACCTTGACAAAAATATTGAAATATACTTCTCAGAAAATAATCATTTGGCAGTCAAGAATAGTATTTTGACTCATATCCCTTTGCAATAATCTTGATATGGTACAAAAAATAACCAACCAACCAACAGATAAAGATTATAAACCAACAGAGAAAAGTCATTGGTTTGTAAATGCATAGAAAATGGAATCAGAAAATTTGATTAATCACAACTAAAGAAACAAGCAGGCAACAGCAACACAGTGCTATTCAAGTTGAAATGTGACACGATGAAAAACAGAAAAAACAAGCACTTACTTTTCCTTCTTTTTTCAACCTGGTGAATGTTGCAGAGAGTCCCACTGCTTCCATGGTCCTGATAGCAGCCACGGGAGTGTGTCGTTTCACGGAGATTATAGCTTTCTTAGATGAAAAACAAACATTGAAACCAGCCTCAGGTTTCTTCAATTGCAAGAAGCAACTTGACTTCAGGGCAAGAGCCATAAAAATGAGAATCACTGAAATTTACATGAAATTAAGCATAAGGGTTTCCAATTGAAAGGAGAAAAAAAAAACTCAACAGCCATGACCACAATATCACTGAAAACGAAAAATAAAAATAAATCAATCTTTACGGAAAACAAAAAAATGCACCAATGCACCAATGCACCCACCCAACCCAACCCATCAACATCCACAAAAACTACCTAACTAAACTGGTCATTGGGTTGAATGATAATTCCATAGAACATTCATTCTAGAAACCCATTGAACAATCACAGAGCTTTTCACCAGAACCATAACCCATTGGATAAGTGCTAAAGCAATGAAGCAAATAATATCAACACATGCATTTTCACATTTCATCCTAACCAAAACAAGTAAAGGCAGATATTTTTTGTACCCAAAAATCGAAAAAAGTTAAAATGAAGTTGAAAAAGACGCAGAGTCAGAGACTGACCTTATTGGGTTTCTTCTCCTTCGTGATTGTGAGTCCTTTTTCTGTCTCTCTGTTGCAACATAAGTCCAACCCTTCCCTAATGCCTAATATTTATATAGTATTTTCCTATGTTGTGTCTTTGTTTTTCAGACATGTGGCCAATTAGTACACAACATTCAACTAATTGGAATTTAATTAAGGTATACATTAATTGTGTTTTTTTTAAGCCATAAAAATTAAATACTGGATTTTACAACACTCACACACACAAACCCCTTTTACACATTAATTTAATTGTGTTTCCACCCTTTTCAGGAATAAACAAATCTCATTTCTTGGAAATTTTCTATCCTTCGGTTTCAGTTTTTTATTCATTTGGTTGGTTTATATTCTAGATATGGGATAAAGTTGATGTATGATGCAGCTATTACTAGTGAAGGGTAAGATCCAATGTATATAGTTGTAAAATATTAAGAATGTCATTTATTTTTATTTTTTCTTGAGGTGATTTTATTCAATGTATGGTTGGAGATTAAATATAAACTTTTTTTATAAAGAATTTGAGTCATAATTTTCCATTTGTAAATAACTAATCCCAAATATTCAATATAAGAATACTTTCTATTGGCGTTTTTTAAGAGTTATATTATTAATTAAATAGAAATTATTTTAGATAAATTTTAAAGTTATTATTAAATTTAATACTTTTATCATATATGTTAATTTCTAACTAGATAATAATGTAAAAGTCAGTATATTGTTTAATGTATTCTAATTGAATTATTTTTTTAACATTTTTTAGAATAAAAAATATATACAATACTATAAAAAATTAATATTTTCATTCATTCAAAGTCTGTATATACTGTTAAATTTCATAATATTATATTAAAAGTCAAAAAAGATGATTTATGATCAATTCATAATATAAAAACTTGTATATTAATAATATAATGTATATTTGTTAAACTCATTTTAATATAATATTATTGATTAAAGTTTATGTAAAACTTATTAAATAAACATTTTCAACATTATGATTATAATATAAAAAGGTTTGAATAAAAATATGTATAACGTCAGCAGTAAAAGCTTCTATTAATAAAATTATTAAAAAAAGGTCAAATATAAAGGAGTAAAAGCTAACATATATTATTAAGTCTTGTGTAAGTTTCATTTAAAATAGACATGCTTGATTGTATTTTTATTCACACAAAAAAAATTTGTGTTTTCTCTCTATGATTTATCAAGTGATTTTAGTCCTATTTGTTGACTATCCTATTAGCGTTGATTAGCTTTTAAAGTTATCAAATAAGAATAACTTTTGAATTAGAATTCATAAAATTAATTATGACTTTATAACCAAAAATCATAAATCTTTATATGACTTTTACATAATTATCACTTTGTAAACTGATTTTTTATTACAAAGTCATACGGTTACTCTTAGATGAGAATTAATTCAAAAATTAATCGCATGTGGTAATTTAAAAAAAGTCCTCATCTAAATTATTAGAAATTACTCAAAATGAGACTTGAACTCTCACTATTCTATGTTTTAACATCGTGCATAACAACTATTAAGTCACGTAACTTTTTTTTATATATTATAAAAAAAGTATTTTGTATATAACTTGAATGCGAGGAAACCAAAAAAATATAAATATTTAGTTATTTACTATTACTATATAAATAATATAATATTGTAAGATTAAACAAATAATAACTTAAACTTAAGTGTATTTTTAATTTTGATAGGATACTCATTTGATGTTTTTATTCCTCATAATTTTATTGTGAAGAACTAAAATGGGTATCTTCTAACACGAGAGTAATATAAAAACCATCCGGCCAACACCACGTGTCGTTGCTTGTAGATTGCAAGCTCACTTTAGCGAGCATATGTGGTACTAAGATCGAAATTGAGATGGAGAGTCGCTTTTTATCATTTTATTGACAAAGTAATAACTAGTTATAAAGAAGAAAAGGGTGTGTGTATATATGTGTCTTATAGGTAGTATGTTAGATGTTAACAACATATTAGTTTTCATGTCATTAAAGGGGGTTCACATTAAGTGTTTTTTACTTGTAAGACTCATGCCTTTTGTCAAAGAAATACAAGGTCCAGTAAATGGCAAGTGACCGATTAGGTTCGCATTAGAAGGAAGGCTTATGCCTATTTCAAGGTAATAATAGTTGGGACATGGTTTTGTGAAGGGTTGTGCTAACTTTGAAATAATGATCAGTAAACCTAAAAATTGCGTATAATTTGGCGTGGTCGGGTGTTGGCCACGTTAAAAACAAAAGTATTGTAAATTTTGTTTTTATTTATTTTAAAGTTATATAATAATTGTTAAAATATTGAAGTTAAAATATTCCTAAAATATGCATGACGGCAAAAGAAGTTCTTTCCACCATCAATTTTGTTAGTTAAGTGTGAATTTGGATGATATCATTTATCTTTTGATATTTTTATTATAGAATTAAGTTAGAAATAAAGTTTAATATAAATTTTTTTATTTAACACAAAAATTATTTTAACTCAAAATCAATTTTAAAATTGATCTAAAATTAATTTTGATATCAAAATCAATTATTCAAACTAAACCAAACAAACACTAATAAGAAGAAGAAAAAATCCAGGAAACCAGGACAAAAGAAGAAAAAAATGAAGTGTGTAGTAAATGCAAGTTCCCTAGTGATTAATACGAACAAAAATACTTGGGAGAGGAGTGGACCTGGCTGTAAATACCAAAAATGGAGCCCCCTTTAGGAAAAAAAAAAAGGTTTTTCTAAGCAGGATAAAGCCACCCAGCCAAAGTGGGAAGCTAGCCAATTACCCACCCACTAAGTGCTGCAAACCGAAGAAATAAAAAACCAAACCCAAACCGCTTCATGTAGATTCTGCGTTCCCAACTCGTTCTCCCGACTCAACCCTGACTCGCCCGATTCCAAACTCAAACTCGCGCTCATGGCGAATAACCCTTCCGACGCTCCCGCCGACGACTTCCTCGAACAAATTCTCGGCCTCCCGACCTTCGCTTCCGCCGACTCCGGCCTCTCCGCCGCCGATGTCGGCCTCGCCGGTGCGGCCACTCAGTCTCCGATGATGCTGCAGCTCAGCTCCGCCGACGCCAACGCTCACCTCGCCGGCGCATCCTTCCACGCGCCGGTGTACCAGCTAGGGCTGAGCTTGGAGCAGGGCAAAGGAAGATTCATGAAGCCCGACGAAGCCTCCGCTAGCGGAAAGCGCTTTCGCGACGACGTCGTTGATAATAGAGCTAAGCATGTAAGACCACCACCTTTTTTCGATTCTCCTCCTCTGTTTGGATGTGCTTTGCTTCAATTGTTTCGGGAAGAGCTATTATATGGTTAGAATTACTTTACTCTATTTGCTATGTTCTAATTACCACCATTATGTTTACATGAAGTAAAACGAAACGTTTAAAAGGTTGATGAAATTAAAACCTAGGTAAAGTATTTAGAAAATGAGATTCTTCAACTTGAAATATAGACGGATTTTTTATGTGTGTGGTTGTTGATGCTAGTCAACTTGCTATAGACATCAATAACACGTCTCCCTGTAATTGTGCATGAAAAATTCTGGGTTGTGATTTAGTGAGTTAGGTTATTTATTTATGCCTTTGTGTTGGCACTTATGGTTACTTTCTGTGATATTTGAACCTCTTAAATCATGTCGGATATGCATGTATACTTGACTTCGAGTAATCCTTGAACAATTGTTTTCTTGTTATGTTGTGAGAGCCTTCTTATTCTTCTTTCTGCCTTTGGGAGGGAAGAGGGGGAGTTGATCAAGTAGCATTTATTCTCCTATTGCTAATTCGTAACCCTCTTGCAGGTTTTTCATGGGCAACCCATGCCTACTACTATGCCTGCTGCTCCTCATCCTCCAGCAATACGTCCTAGGGTGCGGGCCAGAAGAGGACAGGCTACAGATCCACACAGCATAGCTGAACGAGTGAGTGAGCTTTAAGATATTTTTGCTTGAATGCTACAGATCCACACAGCATAGCTCATTTTGTCTTCCATGTTAACGTTTTCATTACAGTTGCGCAGAGAAAGAATAGCAGAAAGAATCAGGGCATTGCAAGAACTGGTTCCAAGTGTCAACAAGGTATGTGATTTCTCTTGCATATCCTTTTAGCAAAGTGGAATTGTCTTTGGAGAAGTAAAGGATTTATAGCATAAATTGTTTGAAAAGATAAAAGAGTATCAAGTTAACATTTACAGAAAATGTGTATTTATTATCATTCCCCTTAATTTCTAGCTTGTTGACTTGATAATAACACAGATGATGATCAATTTGTGTTTAGATTCATATCTTGCGAATAAAAATGATATCACTCCACAATTTGTGGACCTTTTCAAGGCATGTTTGTGGCTGATCTGTCTTCTTTCTTGGGAGATATTGTTCTGTTCGTTACATACTTATTTAGTACTTCACCATCTCCACTTACACTGTTGACTTTCATAATTGTGTCTTCCTTTTACAATACATACACTGACACGAGAAATAGAGCAGATGCCATTACTTTTGTAGCTTTATTACTTAAGTTTTACAAAATAGTTTGTTCTTTTTATGTAAAAATTGCTTGAATTCATAAATATTTGAACACTTCTGGCTTATCAAGTAGCAATTTTGTTTGTCACACAAGGCCTAGTTAAAGTAATTAGTTTGTTGAAGCTGAAACTATTTTTGTACAGTGTGCAGAGTTTACCTGAATACAATGTGTAAAGTGTAAACTTCTTGATCCCCTTTCCATGCAATTTTGTACTCCTTTCATTTTAGGAATTTTAAAGTAGGCATTATTGTTGAGTGGGAGGATTGCTAATCCAGGATAACTTGCTTCTGATGAAAGGGTTAAAAAAGCAGAATAACATGTTCATATATCCTTGATTTGACATGCATGGAAATTTAAAGTTTTAAGTATGCTTGAAGTATCAAATGGATTTACTGGATTTCAAGGGGTGCTATGTTTTGTATGATATTTGTGATAAGTGATAACTGTGTTGTTTTATTGCATGAATGCTCAGTGTTTGTGAAAAAAAATATAACAATACTAAATTATTCAATTCTTCTAATATTATGGTGCATCTTTACCATGTTCAGACAGATAGAGCAGCCATGTTAGATGAAATTGTGGATTATGTCAAGTTCTTAAGGCTTCAAGTGAAGGTAAAATGCTATCGTGCTCCTTAGTGATCCTGCTTTTATTTTCCTAGTTAGGTTTATAATGACCTTTCATAGTTTTTGTGGGTATTGCGGTATTCCCTGTTATATCTGTTAACCTTTTCATTTTTATCCCCATCCCACTGAGGTCAATTAGTTAGGATTCAACTCGTGATCATGAACCCCACAAGATGGTGGTTGCCACTTGCCACTTTGGGTGAGAAACTATTGGCTGACTAATTATATTCCTGAGAACCTATCTTAATAAAGTCAAATGGTGGCCTTCAGGCTGCCTAATGCGTTTTAATTACTTTTAACAATCCAATAGTTTTTTAAGGGTTTTCCGTTGGAATACTGATTGTTGTTTGAACCGTTATAGAAAATTATCAATATAAAAGCAAAAGGCTCTTCTCTTTGGCCAAATTTGGATTTGTAGCTGTGTGAAATTAAGACTGCAGACAACTTCCAATAACTTAATTCATCTGCCTTTCAGGTTTTGAGCATGAGTAGACTGGGTGGAGCCGGTGCAGTGGCACCACTGGTAACTGACATTCCATTATCATCAGTCGAGGTGATTATTGAGAAGAAATAGTTGTTGAAAGAATTTTATTATTTTTAATATCTTTGACTTCCAAGTGATTTAACAAATTCAGTGGTGATCAGGAAGAAGGTGGTGAAGGTGCGCGAAACCGGCCAGCTTGGGACAAGTGGTCGAACGATGGCACAGAAAGACAGGTAGCTAAGCTTATGGAAGAAAACGTTGGGGCTGCCATGCAGTTTCTTCAATCAAAGGCTCTCTGCATCATGCCCATCTCACTGGCATCGGCAATATACCAGTCACAACCACCGGACACTTCTAGCATAGTCAAGCATGAAACTAGTCCTCCTTCCTAATTCTCATGTTGCACAATCTATTATTATTGGTCCCATCTCAGGCTCACCTAATACTTGCTGGGACCCACACCTAATGCGTTATTTGTCTGTTCCAAATCCCCCCATAAAATAAGTCATTGGCAAGCATCAAGTTGCAATCAAAGTCAGATGCCATAATTCTTCCTTTTTTTGCCTTTCTTTCAGCTTTTGTCAATACAGGGTTCGATGTCAATGCCTTGGAAAATACAAGCAAACCCCTATAACTTATCTACCGAATTTCAAGTAGAGTAGAGGGAGGAAGAAAATTGTCAAAAGTACAATTGATATGCTCTTCTTTTCTTGTCAAATTGTTGGGGATAGTGGACCATGATGTAAGCGTTTTTATAGTGGGGCTTAGTTTTTGTAGTGGGCTGGGGGACCTTCTAAAAGAAGGTTAGAGAGTAGTGTGTGTAATGTGTATACTTTTAATAGTAGTGAAGCTGAAATGGACAATAGTTGCTTTAACAATGCTTTGGGCGTTGCCGAGTCCTGCAAAAAATTATGGTGCTTTTTGTTTGTTTAGGGCGTGCGTGAGTTGTTTACTCAAAAGTAATTGGACGACTTTTCCCTATTCTTGTGAATCATTAATAGATTTTGATTCATCGGATGGAAATGGAAGCTCCTTTCACGCAATGACCCAATCCTTGTCAATCAGTAAGCTCTAACCTTATTCAATTCAAGTGACAAGAAGTCTTCTCTCAGTTGAACTCATCTGTGTACGTTAAAGAATGGTTCACTAATTTTACTATTTTGAAGAACATTTCACCTTCTTTCGAGGGAATCTAGCGTCGCGTTAAATAGCCTCATTTCCTTACGCTGTTCATGTCGCTGGATTTTTCTCTATTTTCATTTTGGCAAACAAACAATCGCATTTGTCCTAAATAATCTTCATTTTAAGAATATTGCGGCATGCACTTCGCTTTCTACCTTATATATTTTCCCATCTTTCGAGGTGACAATATCATAGTGAAATTATTTGTTTATTTTAAAGTTAGATGGAATTGATTTTCATAAAATTAATTTTAATCGTTTAAACGTAATTTAAATTGTTTTAATATTTTACTTCGGAACATGTACACAGAATAAGAAAGCGATTGTTTGTATAGAAAAAATAGGACTTGTGTGTATGGAAAACTATATGATATCAATTATAATTACAAGATAAAAATCCTTCACCGGTCCTTCAAGAAAAATCTACCAAGCGTATATACAGATTAACAGGATTATCCTAGGGCTTGCTTATATATATATATATATATATATATATATATATAATTGAATGATACGCTTAATTTATAATAATCATGTGTTTTTTTTAAAGTAAAAACTTAAGAATTTGATTTTTTTGTTTAGTATCGACTTTTTGAAAAGCTTAAACAAGATTTGCCTAACTATTTCAGCATAAATTTTACAGCTTTGGATTGATAAAGAATTCGTACTAGTGCTTCCATCTGTACGGAGTAAAAATGGGAAAGAAAAAAACCTTGGACCTGTGAAATAAAATCAGTGGCAGGTTGTGAATTTTTTCACCTGGTTATAAATGATGCGGGGCAGATATTAAAGGTATCTATGTATACCAGTACTCGTAAGGTGAAATTATTAATTTATCACCATATATTACCATATTTGCACTAATTTGTGTTTAGGGTAAATTGAATTTTCGATCCCCTGTAATCTTAAATTTACAATTTTGATCCTCTTAATTTTAAATTAAAACACTTAATTTTCTTATTTTTCAAATAAATAATTTTGGAAAAAAAATAAATGAAATAAAAAATAAAAAACATATTTTAATAAGAATTAAACTCATTAACTATTTATACATATATTAACATTATTTTTTATGAATCATTAGTCAAGAGTTATTAATTTTTTTTAAACTATCAAAATTTATAAATTAAAAATTTTTTAATATATAAATCTTTTTAATTTTATTTTACATTATTTATATATTTTTATTTTGAATAGTTTACATATTTTTATTTTTATTTCACCAATTTATAATTAAATTTTATAAATTATTTAGATAATTTTTTAAATTGATTTTAATATACATATTATTTTTACTCTAATTATTTTCGTAAAATTATTTATATACAAGACAATAAACACTTATTTTACTTAATTAATTATATTAACATTATTTTTTAGGCATCATTAGTTAAAAATTATTTTTTTAAAAAAATTATCAAAATTTATAAATAGTTAATATATAAATATTTCTAATTTTACATAAATAATAAGAGTAAAAGTGATTTGTATATTAAAATCAATTTACAAACAAATTATGTAAATAATTTACGTATTAATTCATGAAATTTAATTATATATTTATAAAAAAATAAAAATATATAAACTATTAAAAATAAAACATGTAAAATGATATAAAATAAAATTAAAAAGACCTATGTTAAATATTTTTTAATTTATAAATTTTGATAATTTTAAAAAATTAATAACTTTTGACTAATGGTACATAAAAAATAATGTTAACATATTTAACTAAACAAAACAAGTGTATTAGTGGTTTATTGTCTTGTTTATATATAAAAGATCATGGGTTCAATTCATTTTAGGGATTAAATGTCTTGATTTAAAAATAAAAGAACAAAAATCATAAAAATCATAAATTTAAAATTATAAGAAGATCAAATTTATAATTTACTCTTTTGCTTTTTTCATCTTGGCTGCCTTACATATACTTAGATTTTTTCTATTTGAAAGCCTTTTTTTTTCTATGGAAATAGTAAGTAACTAAGTATACCAAGTTTAGTATTAAACTAAATGTATTATGATTTCTTAATTTTATATTCAAGAATACCCTTACAACCTTTTATTGTTAACATATATTCATGATCCCTAGTACGGATCCCTTAAAGCTATTTCCAACAAATGTAGATGAGAACTGTTTAGGACAAAGACCGTTAGAACAGAACTTGGGAAAACCTTATAAGTTGTCACACAATAACCATTAACCTAGTGACTGTATCCCATTTCGGTTACAGTGGAGGGGATTCCTATTTCTGTTCCCTTAAAATGAGTAGGAGAGCACCATACTGACCAAAAATGAAACAAAGTATATAGTTCATGGTTATGCCGAATGAATCTATTAAAACAAACGGAAACGAAAAAGAAATTAAAGATAGGAGAGTCAGAAGTCGAACATCATGCATTGTCGCTTAGAAGGGAAAAAAAAAAAAAAAAAGCTGTGAGGAATTTGTGGATATTCATACCCGCTAAAGTCGACAATTCCCCCACTAGTTGCTCTCCCCTCTCCCACCATCACTTCATAATTGGTGTACATTCATTCTTTCATTTGTACTTTTGTGAGCTGTTGCCTCATAAACTTAGACTCATAATAAACAATTGCACGTGTAAACCAATGTCACTATCAAAGTCTAAGTTTATATGAGGCTAACACGTGCAATTGAGTGAGTGATTGTAAAATAACTGCTATTAAAAGAATCTAACTCAATTAATTGATTCAACAAAACATGTGTAAGTGATTGTAAATATCTAAATATTATATTTTATTCTTACGAATAAAAAAATTATTATATATGATAAGTTTATTCAATTTTATAATAATTATTCAAAAATCATATTATCAATAACTTCTAAAAAAAATAATTCTAACTGAATAACAGTAATCTACCGAACATGTTTATTAAACTCAATGTATTAATCTCGTACTCGCAGTATCAACAAAATTTACCAAAAGCAACGGTTCATCAAGACATCAATTGATGAATAGAAAAAAAATGCTTTTTTTTATAAGGTCGTTACAGAGAAGGTCTTTTGGTTTCGGCCGATAGTACAAAAAGACTCTTTCAATTAAAACATATCCAAAAAAAATTAATGGACTTTTCAAATGGGTCCAACTTAGGGTGCCTTAAAGAAATCTCATGCAAATGGGCCTGCGTCATAATTCTCCACAATGTCATGATTTGTAAAAGTTGCGAGAGGAGTGGCCACGGTGTTGGAAGAACCAGTGGTACTAGCATCAAACAAATAAGTTATTCATTGTGAGCTTATGTGGGTTGAATACTTGAATTATATAATTTACGAGATTAAATGGCCATTAATATATTTTATTGCATTCAAATAATTTCTGATAAGGAAAAATATTTCAATTTGATATATAATGACAATTTTTAAACTATAAAATAAAATGATATACTAACATGATTTTTCAAGAAATTAAATGACAGTAACATATTCTTTCAAACATAATACTCTATTATTAATTAAAATTTATTGAGACTTATGAAAAAGAATTGAGTCCCATTAACTATTAATTGAATCTCACTCATAATTTTATATCTTCCAACAGTTTTCAACAAATGGAAGAGACATAAAATATATATTTGTAATATGTGAGAGAGGATATTACTAATCCTTCTTCTCCAGTAGAATATCATATCAGCAATCTAAAGGGTTGAGATAATGATATAAAATTCCGTTGCAATCATAAGTGAAAGATACCCATAATGTCTCACTCAGAAAAGAAAAAAAAACACTTTCGTGTCAACATTTTGAGTACTTCTTGTTCCTAGACACAATGTGGACTTCAAACATAATACTCTTGTAAGGGTTTAGGCCCAAGACACAATGTGGACTTAGTTGTTCGATTTGACCCGAACCTAAATCATCCATGCATGAGGGAGGATCTCAAAGACATTCTAGAATGTTGGGACATTTCCTGCCTACTCCAATCATGCATCATGTACACACTATTTAGTATACCATTCTCTATATATTACTCTGCTGAGCAATGATAGTGATAGTAATTAATATCGAATTTTTTAAGGTCACGGGAGATAGTTAGGCAAACCAAAAACACAGGAAACAAATGAGAAAATGCATTGGTGACTGAATTATATATGCAACATATATACATGAGCACAGATCCATATAAAACTCAGTGAATAGAGAGAAATGGATTTCTGGTGCTGAAACTCAGAGAGAAGAGAGATATGGTTAATTCATTACACCAAATTTATAATAACTATATTATTACTGCGCGCGTGTATAGATAGTTTATTGATATTGGATATGAATTCATATATCTTGTCTATGTTTTGGACTTCAATTTGGTTGATGAGTTTATGACCTTGGCATGCACTCTTGGTGCCTGCCGACGCTAGAAGATTTCGTGCTTCACATGGAATTTTCGCACTGCCATTGGTATATGGACAGTCCCATCAAACTAGTTTGGTGGGTTTGGAACACCATGACATGAGATCTTCAACAATAATTTGATGTTACACACAATACGGCCAAATTAATTAAACTTCATATGTAATGTCTCTGAAGAAAAGAAAGTCATCTTAATTTATATCCATTTCGACTATAATTTTTATTTCAAAACTTCGCGTGACAGGCATTGTAAGCTCAATCGTAAATAACATTTCTAAATATGAAAGAACCAATCAATTTCCATTATATATGATGACAGAGATAATATTGATAGAAAAGGGTTTCTTTGATTCGTTCATATCCTTTTTCCTACTTTATCCCAGCATCGTCTGACCTCGACTTCCTCTTTTACCATAAAAGAAGTTTGAGATAGAATGGGCGTTGAAAACTAAACCAAATTATTATTTTTTAATTGATATTAGTATGTAATTTTATGTGTGTTTGACGTTTTGGTTATGTTATTATATTTTGAGTTTATGATATTTGATATAATACATGACTAATTGATTATGAATGATTTATATATATATATATATATATATATATATATATATATATATATTATAACATTAAGAACAACTAAAAACAAAAAATAAAAACCCATGCCCCTCCCCCATTCCCTTTAAAATACTATCTCCCCTAATTCTCTCCCTCCCCCAACCAAACAAACCGACGTTAAGGGGTATTTTTGTTTGTTTGAAAGCCATTTTTATTCTATTGATATAGTTATATTAATTAAGGGGTATCTCTAAATCCTCCTTGAACAATTTCCTACTAATCCTATTTCAATTTTTTTGGGTAAGTATTGAATATATATTTTATTTTTTAAAGAAATTAAACATATTTACATTTTCACTTAATACTTTCATTATAATATATAGTTGAAAAAATTGTCCAAAATTTATATAAAAATATAACATTGCCTGTAATAAAAAATGAAGTGAGAGCTTAATTATTACGGACTTAAGTATTTTTCCCTTCTACGGTAGAACCAGCTGAGTAATTTTACAGTCCCCTGTCTATTCAGGTTTTGAAAATAGTTTTAGCGTTTTATCTTGATTCCACCAAAGCTGGATAGTGCGCATAACTCAAGTGAAAGAGACATATTTAGGCTATCTTGAGAAGAATATTTCAGTTCATTTTTTTTATTAATTAAAAAGTTTGTTTCACCGTTAGTTAAATAATTTTTTATTAGTTTCTAACGTCTTTTTTTAAGATTAATTAAAGTAGTATGTTTTAAAACTTTATCTTATAGTTTTTTATTTTTTTTATGATTCTATCCCTAATATATTTATATATTTTTTATTATTCTTTTTAAATAAATCATAATTTTATTATTTATCTGTTATTTTCAACTATTTTAACTTTAGTTTAACAAACATTTATAATTTAATAGGATATTTTTTTTTAACTTTCAGCTATTAGCTTTCATAAGTTACTCGCTAGCTTTTCAATTTTTAGTTAGTTTTTTAGCTAATTTTTCCCCATTAAATTTATTTTATTTATATATGTGTAATAAAAAAATTGTCCCTATAAAAAATAGGTATTATTCCTGTAAGATGATATTTTTAAAATTATAAAAATATAAGGAATAAAAAAGAGAATAAATTGATATTAGTTTTATTATTTAATCATTTTAATTTTTAAATCTAATTATTATTTTGATCCTCTAATTTATTTTTTCGATTCGATTTGATCCCTTTAATTAGTTTAAAAGGTTCAATTAGATTTTTTATTTTTTAAAATAAGTTCAATTTAATCTCATTTTTCTACCATCATCTCCGAATATTTTCAAAAAATGACATCAAATTGAATCCATTTTAAAAAATAAAAACCTAATTAGAATTTTAAAAATAAAGGGACTAAATTGAATCTAATATATATAAATTAAGGGATCAGATTGAACCTTTTAAAATAAAACAACTAAATTAAACCTAAAAAATTAGAAGACCAAAATAATAACCTAATTATTAATTCTCCAACTCCTCTAATAAATATTCAACAAATCATAGCAATTTATTTCATTTACTAACTTATGATACATGTTTTCATTTGAGTGATTTCATCCCAATTCTCAAATAAAGCAAGACATGAATTAAAAATTATCATTTAAAATATTTCTCTATAATTAATTTTGTGAAGAATAAAAATTAACAATCACATGGGAGAAAATCAATAGTTGAATGATTATTTGGTTATATATATAAACATATATATTTTTTATAATATTTACAATCATACCATAGAAATAGAGAGCATTTTCAATAAAAATATATAAATGACAATTATAATTTGTAAAAGTTTAAGTATTTCAAATTATTCTTTTATCATTACATTATATAATTTATAAAAACTTACGACATTTTTCTTCTATAGAAATATTATAAATTACTTCTTGTTTCCATTAAAAAAAAATTTTTGGATCCATCAGAGTGTATATATATATATATATATATATATATATATATATATATATATATATATATATATATATATAATATTTCACGTATTTGAACACACCAGAGATGAAAGTTGGTGGTTCAATGGTAAAGAAATAAGAGGAGAGAAAAATGTTAGATTCCATTACTCTGTTGAAAAAAAATAAATAAATTAACGATTAATATCTATAAAAAAAAAAAATACTCTGTACTATAGTCTATATGGTTCATTTTAGGGAGAAAAATGTCATTTAAACAATGTTCGGAGTCTTTTACACTATTCACTATTGTGCCATTTGAATCTCAGTGGTCACCTAAATGCGAGTTGAATAATTGTGTCAGAAGTGACTTACCTACTCTGCAGTAGTAGCCAATCACGAATGCAAAAATCTGATGAATCCAAAGGGATATTTGTAAAGTTTACCCGACCGACAGGCTCTTATACATACTACTGCATTAATTTGAGCAGTGAGGTTACGTGTTTGTAAGGCTACTTTACATAACTGGGAAAGGTCAATCATCTCAATTCTCATCCAAATGCAATGGCTTCAGAAGAACTATATATGCATTTACATACACATTAAAAAAATTATTAGTTAGTCATTTTTTTCTTTTTATTAATTTTTATCAGCATTAGTTAGTTAAGTACTATAACATGTCAATAGTTCCGATCAAATTTTTATATGAAATACTCTCAATTTTCTTCAATTTATGAGAAAAAATAATAAAACTTTAACTACATGCATGCATGTGAAGATTAATGAGAATCATGATGAGCCACCTAATAATGTCATTTCATATATGATATTTGTAAAACTTATCTGTATTATTGCTGGAGAAAAAAACTTGGTAGGCATTAAGCCCTGGAAAATGTTTTGTGGACCTCTATTGGGTGTCACTACATGGAGAAAGAAACAAATAAAGAGAGAAAAATAATAAATAATAACATATAGTAAAAATAAATTAGAGATAAATAGAAATAAAAGGTGGGATTCACCTAGCCTAACCAGAATATATTTTACCACCGTATATATTTGTGTGTGTGTGTGAATTATATCATCGCATGTACTGATTGATAATCATTAATCAGTTGTGTAACAGATCCAAGTATATGTATACATGTTACACAATAGAACATCTCCCTTTTCTATTCATAAAAACTCATCAAAACATATAGGAACTAAGTTTCTGAAACTATGGTTCTGTGAAGAAAATCTATAATTGTACGTAGCAGAAGTTTAAGATCTTGAAAATTTAACTGTCTTTGGTTCAAATTATTAAGGTGGTTCTACTTTCTAGCTTTCGAAAGTTAGTACATATGCCGTTAACAAAGCTTATCTATAAATAAAAAAGTATGCCGTTAACTAATTGATATATTGGGACAAAGAATTATCATCGTTTGACTTGATATATCTCTGCATGTTAGTGCTCATCCACTCACAATAGTGGTGGAATTCTCAATATTCTTATGGGAGATTTGACGCCTGTTAAAAAGTACCGTTTTCCTTTTTTCGTATCATATACATTTCATCGTATCATCCTTGATTATTCCAAAATCGAGTAGTTAACATCAAATTTTCGAATTATGAACAAATAAAATTTGCCTTATGTTACAACCTAAAATCAAACGGAAAGACATAGCTTTATTACTATTATATTCTCGATCAGATCTAGCTAGGACAAAATGATATTATTATTGTTATTATTAGTTATAATTATATTCACGATCTGTACAATTGAAATAGCATTAACTTTTCTTATATTTTCTTTCTCTTTCTTTTTGAGAGGAATATTACATATAATTTAGAAAGCAGACCTCAAAGCCGCCTCTGTTGAAATTAATAAAGAAAAAATAACGTGTATATATATATTCATCTATTTTCCTATAATAAACTATATATGAGTTCTCATAAAACACCATGTACTTGCTTGCACAACACAAAGGGTATTTGTCTCTGAAGATCTCATGACTATCTTGCTTTTGCTTTTGTAAGTTTTGTTGGTCACAAACAACCCAAACCCTTTGCTTCTGATCCTTTGATTATCTTCAGCCTCTTGCAGGAGGATACAAACATGCTGCAATTAATAAGCAAAAACAGCTCTATGAGAGGGAGAATATACACCAAAAAAATATATAATACAGAGAGCATATAATAAAAACTACATTATTCAATTAGATATAAAAGGAGAGAAATAGACCAAAAAACTTACTTCCATGGAACATCTCCAACAAGCATCCAGTCACCATCCTTGTCTTCATAAGTTGGAGCGTATTCAGATCCATTGTAACCTTCCCTCTCTGAATATTCACCTGGATATCAAAATTAACCATAAATCATCATTCATTTTGCTCAAATAAGAATTATAAAAACACGAGAAGAAAATGATAAAGAACAAAAAAAGATTGTTGTTAATTTGTTGGTGGTTCTTACCAAATGTGCACGTGAACAAACTTTGCAAGGCTGCGAGGAGTTCTGGGTAGCTATTGTAAACCTTGAGATCTATCTTCCTCAAGTAAGGTGCACCAGCCATGCTCACTTTCACGTACATTCCACCTCCATCACCCTGCAGCTGCTCCACCTTCTTCTGTTGTTGCAGACTGTTCTTCCTAAAAGATCTAATTGGTGGCCACCCCACTACTTGTACCCTGCCATTCATTCATTCATTCATTAGCATCATTATTACTTTTCAGTTTTCATTCATTATATTAAGATAAATGTTAACCGGCCAGTACCCTTAAGCATTGCTTCAAGAATTAAATGGTCATAATATTTTTTATATTCTCTTATAATTTATATAATAAATATTTGTTATTTTTAATTTTTTTAATCAATATCCTAAGTAGACAAATTCATAAGACTCACATATTAATTATATCCTTTTGTAAATATATAATAAAAAAAGTATATATTTTGCTTACTTTTCAGGTTGGGCACTGTCTTGATCATGATCACTTGTGGTGGTAGAATCTGAAGAACCATTAGAGTTGCACCTGGACTCTTCCACACTGGGTTCTGGTGAAGATCTCTTGTTGCTTCTAACAACAGATCCACTACTGGATGAACTTTTCTCATTAGTTTCATCACAGCCGGGCAGTCCCAACCTCAACTCTGTGGCCTTAAGATTCATCAGTTCAGTTTCAAAGCTCCCCATTGAATATTTCTGATGAACTTCTTATAATAATAATAATATCTATAAATGATGATGATAACCTTCAAATTCCAAATCCAAACGCTTGCTCAATTCTGATTTCTGAGAAGGAGAGAAATATGTGAATATAAATAGTTAGAGGTTTAGGTAAAGAGATTGATTAATTGAAGAATGGAAAAAAGATGTGGTAGCTAGTCAATTTTATAGGAACGTGTTAGGGAGGGGACGATAAATGTAGCTCACTTATTCTGGTGGTGCATGAATTGCTTCCGCACACTGAGGGGAAGGATAAACTAACCGACCACTGGCCTGTCTGTCACACGCGCTTCCTCACTCGCCAATCACACCGTGACAAGGCATCGTTTCGGGGGCGTGGGAGTGGGGCCTATTCTACACGGTCGAAGTTCAATGACGGATGTGACTGTCTGTCACATGAAGGACACGAGAAAGCAGGTTGTTCCAGTGGGAGGGGGCATTAAGGAAACAAACACAGCCATTGATAGTGACAAGCGGGGACCACAATCCCACGGTTCAGATCGACTGGGCTTTTGGGAGTGGATCTGGGAGCGTTGGATCTGTATAGAAACAAATCCATGTGACAGAGGGGTGTGGGGCCCAAGTGGGTGTCCTTGATTGGATGGGCATGACCATGTGGATGTTGCCCAGTGGGTATGTGACATGTGGGATTTGCATGTGCTATTCTCTATTTCTCCTTCCTCATCTTTCCTATCTCTAACTAATTCTATTTTCAATATTATAATTATAACATTATTCATTAAAATTCCTGTGGAATAGGACAATTCTTAAGAATGCATCTTAATTTGATATATATGCTGGTAACTAGTGCTGATCAAAATCTAGTATGTGTAATTATTAATTGATCTAAACGTATAAGCAAATATCCAATTTTGGTTTTAATTTGTGCAATTCTAGAGAGAGAGGGAGGGGTGTAAGTTTAGTGGTTGACTACACTAACGAACTTGTTATGCTCAAATTAATTATCAAAGATGTTTCCAGAATACTTTGATGATGATGAAACTACTAGTATCTTAAAAGCTGTTCCTAAAGGACTCGTGAAAAATTAAATATTTTGATATACAAACCCAATAGATATCAAACGCATTATTCAAGCTAAAACAATAGTTCGAAATAAAAACAAGTAAAATTTTGGACAACTAAGTTTATTACCAGTAATTAAACAGTATGATGCAGTATATTGTCAATGTATGCTGATTAAGTGCATGCTTAGAATTTCTTTGCGTCAAACATGATCCATGTATCAAACACAGTAAATATATATTTTATAGATTTTGCGTATTTTAACCTATTTTGATGTGATTTTTGCTCAAGACACGTACATCTAGCTAGGATGAGATCCTAAATACACACTAAGTAAATAAACTATTTATAAACTTCACAAAATATAATAGTAAAAGGACGTTAAATTTTTCTCATTTCATTATTGATCATTTAATCGGCCATTCACCTTCATAACTATATATATATAAACTATTTATAAACTTCACAAAAGTTTTATTTTTTCTTTTTTTACAGACTGACGTTCATAATACATATGATTAATATGTTACTTCTTTATGAACTTATAAACGTGTACTAGTATATATATAGTACACCTGCGCAACATTTAAATAAAAGACTGTACTACATTCCAAGCAATGCAAATGCATGAAAAATCTTCATAGATAGCCAATGGGGGATTCGCTAGTTCAATGATAGCACCCACCAACAGTGAGGATTATATTCGGGTTCTTCATCAATTCCCCTTTCTTCACATTAATTTGTGCAGCTTCACCAAAAACACTACACGTACACAAGCCAGTTATTGTTTGGACCACGCAACAAAAGCACAATCGAACGTCTCCAAAACCAACTCACATAGGAGTATATGATAGATGTTAGGTATGTTAGCAAAAAGGAGAAGCATTGGCCAACGGGGATACACAAAAGTTTCACGTTACATGCGACACCATTTTTTATAATAATCCAAAGGGGTATCCTTTTCTTGACCCAACTCACTTCTCTTCAGAGGCATCTATATCTACTTCTCCCATCAAGCTAAGTAGAATATATTATATGTGTTGGTTTCATTGTTTGTCATCTTTCACTAGCAATGTCTGTTATCCACTATATGTTAGTAAAAGCTAACACTAGAAATTAAATGACTTCATTGGGAAGAAGCGTTTCGTCACAAGTTTCCTTTTGATTTAATTAAAAGTACGTTCTATCGTGAGGGATTTAACTCTATCTAAACCAAATTTAGAAAATTTTGTTTTGTTTTGTTTACTACCCTCTTTTTTCTTAACTGGTGGGGTCGAAGAGAAAAATATCGAGGCACGTAATAGCCGAATGACATACTATATGGTTAGGAACTTTACGCATAATAAAGGGTTGGAAATCGGAAAAGAGGGTGATTAAAGTAATGTAATGTAATGTTAATTTGGAAGCATAGTAGTGGCGATGTGGCGTTATATGGAGGCACACACGTGCGATGCATTTAATTTTGATGGTGATATAAAGTGGGCCTTAAGCCACACGTGGGTGATAGGATTGGAGCCTTTTTGATGTTAAAGGAGGAAGGGAATGAATTGAAGGCCCAAAATAAAATAAAATGTTGTTGGCTAAAGAGAGAGAGAGTCCCCACTCCCACAGCTTGGTTGCTTCCTTGTTCCCCAGGATGCCAAAGCATTCAATGTGATTGATTGTTTCGGCCATGAAATCCTATCAATGCACCTTCTTTTAAGATACTATCATTAACAGTTAGCACAGACAATTAAGCAAGGATGTAATACAGCTCTAACTTTGCATTGGAGCTGAACTGTTAAAGTTAACGTGTTGCTTCAATACTCTAATTTAGAACATTTCACTAATCATATTTAATTAGCGAATGTTTCATCTATTATACGGATAACTTTTAATGCAGTACTGTAATGCGTTGAATAAAGGGTTCTTCGTTAGGTTTGTCTTAAAATTTTCATACAAGTAATATTTAATTTGTAAATTTAATTAAGATTTTATATATTTTGTTTTAGAAATTAAATTGGATTTTTTTCTCAAAATATATTAGGATTTTTTTTTTTGGTGCTGGTGAAAATATATTAGGATTTATTCATACTTGATTAGGAGTTACAATACTACTATTATATATAGATTTAACTCAAATTTGATTCATATTATATCAGGAGATTTGTCCTTAATATAATTTTTTTAAAAAAAAATATTTGTTTTTTAATAGGAATTCACACAGTTTAATGAAATTAATTATTTTTTTTATAAATATGAAATCAGTTTTTTTCAAATAAATGAGAACAGAAGGAGTATAAAACAATACTATATGTTAATATTACTATTGAATAAGAATTTCTTCAAGAAAACCTCAGGAATAATCCTCGCAACTCTTTAATTATGATTTGAGAAATCATGTAAGAACGATATTTAGAATGTGGGCAGGTTCTTGTGGTAAGTTCTCATTCTTTCGTAATTGCAAAATTCTTGTAATATCAAGTATCCGTTCTAAAATTAAACAATGATCTTTTTAGCTTCTTTTTTTCAAAAATAGTAGGGAGTACAAGTAATACTATATAGTTGTTTTTTTAGTTTTGGCTAAATTACCGTTCACATTAAGCTTAAAAAAATAATTAAACGAAGTACAAAATAAAAAATATCTTAAAATAATAATTGAATCCATGCTTTTTTATTCATACATAAGATAATAAATCACTAATGCACTTGGTTTATTTAGTTACTTATATTAACAGTATCATTAATTAAAAGTTATTATTTTTTAAACAAATTGTTTTTTGGGTAATATCATTAATTATAAACGTTACTTAAATTGTGTAATTTTTTGGGTATTTTTAAAATAAAATTTAAAGTTATGCCACTATTTTTTTATAATGATGAATTATGTATTTCTTATATAAAGGATCGGAGACAATATTATCTAATAAACTCTTTGTAACACACATTTTATGAGTTCAAATCTTAAAAACAATAATTTTTAAAAAAATCATTAAATGATAAGTTAGATCCATATAAATTTATGATTCTCAATACATTTTAGTCAATAATAGAATATTTAAAAAGAGCATACCACCTTCACTATTTATTATAAGAAAAAAAAACTAATTTCACACTAATTAAAAAATTAGTTAACATTATTTAATTTTCAAACTAACATTCACTGGAACTTAATATCAACAATAAAATTGAGTTATTAGAAATAAAATATTAATTAAATAAATGATATTTTAAAGATTAAGTTATTGAATATAGTAAACTTAGTTAAGATTTATTTATATTTGATACTAAAATATATGATTTTGTTTTGTTTATATTTGATATTGGAGTACCTTTATAGAAGGAAAACCATTAGACAATTCAAGACTACCACGAAGGTAACTAATCTCTACATGAAATCTAATTAAATATTATTAAAATTTTTTTCATAATTCAAAAAACATCAATATATGTGACAAAAAATAATCAATCACCATGAACTCATAATGTGAGACTAGGTAACAATTTATCGTTAGCATTCTCTTTCCAAAAAAACAAAAGTAAGAGTTGAGTAACATTATAGGTAGCTAGATTTTTTTTTGCGTGGTTCAAACACGATAGATAGATATTCCCTTATATAAAAGCAAAACTCGATCATGATTTATTTCCATTTAAGTAAGGGACTTAAAGGTTTAGATTCTGAAAATTAATATTACATCAAATCCTAATGCGTAACTACCAAGTTATCTCGCATTAACTTTTAACATGGCTTAACGTAATGTCCTAGCTTACATGTATGTGTAGGGTTTGAAATCAGATATTTGGGTCAAACGGAAAACCAAAATGTGGATACATGTAGAAGTAGGATATTGAAGTTGACCATACATGCTCCCAAAACTTAAAAATAGAAAACAAGATCACTTTCAGTGACAGGGAAATTAAAAATGTTAGCACTCATCAGTTGATTTGCTTGCACGAAACAGGGTCCCCCCAGTTTCGTAGTCTGGGGAGAAATGCCTTGGTCAAAGGCCATATATATATGGTACGTATATTATTCAAACCTATAGCTAGAGGATGCCTCCTGCTTCACCTGTCCATCTGAGCTTTCCTTATTTAATTTACTCACTCCATCAGCATCAAGTTATCTATAAATAAATAAAAAATTCGATGTTACATCTACACAACTCAAGGAATTGCACAAGCAACTTTTAGTTGCTTTTGGTGTATCTTAACTTACAAATTTGATCAAACATGGATCAAGGTGTTACGGGACTCCTTGTTCCATCATAACCTCAACGTTTTTAAAGATATAACAATCTTCATATGACTAACATTATATGTTTGTATTTTTTTTAAATTTCAGTCATAATAAGCTGCCCATTATCTATTTCTAACTTATGGTTGAGATAATTGAAATGTCTCTCTGTTGTCATTCCATTAAAAATAAAGGAGTATTTCTTGAACTTTGCAAAAGGCTTGAATTACAAGAAAGTCAATTTGCTAAGAAATTTGTATTATTTGATTTGTCCCAATTAAAACCTTGTATAGTTAAAATTAGAGTATATAACACAATCTTGTTATCTCCTCTTGTTTTATTTGTCTTTTAAAGTAATACAAGTTTTTTTTAAATATTAATTACATGAATTATTATAACAAAATAGATTTTTTTACTAAAATATCTTTATTGAAAATTTAGAACGTGAGTGTAATCTAATATAAGTATCTGGATGGAATATCAATAAATAATGGTTTTGTCTAAAAAAGATAATTAATTCATTCTAATTTTTTACAATGATAAATATATTTGGAGACAAACTAGCAAAAAAAAAAAATCAAATGATAAATAATATATGAAATAAATGAAATATCTTTTTTCTCACATCTCTTTGTTTTAGGAAAATGATGCGTGGATACCATTATGTTAGTTGACACTTATGGTCTATTTGAAAGAGTAAAAATGGGATGAAAGAATGAGAAGAGATGGGAAAATACCCGTTTTTATTCTCGTTCAGTTTTTTTTATTATTATTATTGGAAGGGAAAACAAATGTTGTAACAATACGTGAGGCCCATGGATTTTTCAATATTTGTCCAAAATGGGAGGAAGCTAGAAGAAGTTGCTTCTCTTCAATAAAATTACCAATTTATCCTTACCTTTTATATATTTTTTTTTATTTTTATGTCATTTCATATACAATTTTTTCTTTCACTTTCCAAAAAAAATAACTTTCTTTCTTTTCATTTTTTTCTTATCAAACAACCAACAAAATTATCTTACTTTGTACTATGATTCTTTCCTTTTACTTCATAAACCAAATATATTTAGTTTAAGAAAGAAAGGAAAAGAAAAGAAAGAAAGAAAATCAAAACAAAAGAATTAGAAAATGAGGATGATTACTGAGGTTGTTTAGTAAGAAAAAGAAAAAAAAATGCAAAATGATATAAATGTCCTAAAAAATATATAAGATATAAATACTGACATTTTTGTCTTTATACATTATAAAATATCCATTCTCTCTTTTTATGCTCAAATGTGGAGGAAAGGCAAACTTTGTGAGACCTATTTTTCTCTCTCTTCATTCCTCCTTTTGGCAGTTTCCAAATTGTGCAAAGAATAGACATTGAAGTGTTTTCCTTTTATCCATAATCATTCCTTCTATTTTCCCTAAAATTAAATTGACCATTGCACTCGGTTTGGAATGCAAGAAAATGAAGGGAAGGAAAAGAAATGGGAGGCATACATATTTATTAAAAAATTTCTCTCCTTTGAAATCCAAGAATACTAGGGTGGAAAGAAAAAAAATGTTGGAATGAACATACATAATCTTTTCAATTTTGAGAGAAAGTGAATAAGACAAAATATAATGAGGGAAAAGATAAAAATACCTTTATTTATTATACATTTTTTTATTTGGGATATGCGATTCATTTTATATACATGTTTCTTAATTTTCTTTTCTTTCACTTGTTACATAACCAAACAACTTAAAAGATCATCTCACTTTCTACTTTTTATTTTTTCTTTCTAAACCAAACAAAACATTAGAGAAAAATATATAAAATGCATAAATATACTAAATGATATAATATGATAAAAAATATGAAAAAATAATATAGATATTTATAAAATGTTTATAATACTAGATATCCACATATAATCAGTTAATAATGTTTCTTTTTAGTTTATAATTATGTCTCTTTTTAGTTGAAGGATACGGAAACTAGTAGTCAAAGAAACCTTAATTAAGGTTATGACATAAAAGCCTTTTTGTTCATGCAAGAGAACAAGGTGACAACATGCTGCATATCTCTGTAATTTGTGTACCGCCAAATATGTGATTTATGCCTGTGAAATATTGGGTCTACCCAGCTAGTGAACAATGTAACTCAACTAAATTCACGCAACACATTAAAGTCTAACCCTACACCAGTGTCATGTGCAGAACTGACACAAACTGAATGTGAAACATTGACAAAACAAAAATCTCAGATTCTTAGTACCAAGGGTGTTTCGACGTAATGAAAGAGAGTGTGAACTCTTGAGCCGGTGTATACACTTTTGGTAAGCATGGAGCTCAAGAAAGCACAACATTGTATCTGAGATCACGCAAGATCCAAGAAAAGGACCAACTTTTTACGCATTTGAAAAGGAAGTTAAGTATAAGTATATCACCAAATGATGATGGCTAAGGAGTTAGGATCTCTCTGTGCACCACCAAAGGCCAATAATTTATAATGCAATCTATTTTTGATTTATTTTCTGTTCCTAGGTAACCCTTGACTCCCTGAAATGTGACCCTATCGGGTCTAATCTCTGTTTTTTTTATAAAAAAACAATTTTTTTAAAAAAATGGGTATCATGCATGTTATATAAATGTGTTAACCACCGCCCCAGTGAATAATAAACTAGCATATCTCTCATATATAATCATTGCAAAATTATTTGAACAGAACTAAAGGAAAAATAAATCATTGGTCTATAATGAACACACTGAATGTACGATGTAACTCATCCCCTCCACTCCAAATTAAACGCTATATCAAAAACTAATAATTGATAGTGTATGATTTTATGAATTCATTTCAATATTGCCTCAATACATTATTCTTGAAATATGAATTTTGCATGTGTAAAGTATGATTTGTATAGTAACATTTTCTCCAAGTAGGCTTGATAGTGACCAAATCATGGGTCTATTATTCAATAATGTGAGAATTTTCAATGCCTCAATGGCACGGGGTAGGAACACGAATGTTAATAAAATAAATTGATCTTAAATGCTTTTAAGATATGGAAAGTATATTGTTATGAGCTTTTGAGTATACATTACTAGTAGTATATTCATTTTATTTGGGTGAAAGGCCTCTAATATTTGGAATAAGAAGTGATGATCCTGAGAGGGAAATGTTTCAGAATAGTATAACTTTTTTTCCCCGTATACATGAAGCGTTACCCTTGTACATATGTTGTTGTGTCTCTTAATTCTGAATGGTAACATAAAATTTAGATAAGAAAAAATAAATAGAAGGGGTTGAAATTAAAGGGTAAAAAAGGAGAGGGTGGTGTGCGAGTTGAAGGGGAGAGAGTGAGTGGGGTGCACTCCCGCGGCGCACATGGGATAGGGTTTGACACCTGGGACTACATAAGGCCAACAAACCCACATGGCCACTTCCGTGGGACCTCACAATTCTTCCTAATGAATCTTACCACATGACTCTGTGACATTATATTGGCCCCACTTTCTTCCACTCTGTGCCCAATAAGGGGGGAGTGGGAAAAGGGGAGAAATTCAACTGAAATCAGCTCGTACACCATTTTTGGTATTCATATTAATATATTACTACTTAATTGACATTCCCCTTTTGATGAAATTTCACATGTTTGACCCATGAGCTGCCATTTTCCTACATATCTAGTATTGTGGATGTGCCGTTTTAGGGGGTTGTCAAGTAAGTTGTTTTGGTAATGATGGTGAGCTTTTAAAAAATACATATATGATTAAATATTTATAATGAGTAAATACAATTATCAATTATAATGAAAAAAAAACTGTTAAAGCAATATTCTACCTTTGATATAGTTAAATTTTTATGTGAATTATTAACCTTTTGAAATAATTAAGATAAAGTTTATATAGTTTATAAGTAAGATTATAATATTTTAGTTTTAAATGTTTTTATTCTTATTATGTGAGTTTATGTTTGACTTAACCTAAAAATTAATCCAGGATGAGAATTGTTTCCTATTTATATATTTTCTTTATATTATTTTTAGTCGATGTGAGATTTGAATTTTTTTTAATACATCCTCTCATCTCTAGTACTTTTGACCTTATGTGTGACTGAAATGGTGAGTGAAAGATTACTCATATGATGAGAGTTATCTTTTACTTATATACTATATTTTGATATTATCTTTCTTCGACATGAGACTTTAATTTTTCTTAATATTTATTTATTTTTAAATATTCTCTCACCAAGTGGGTGAGAGATTCGTCTATCAAAATTCAAAAAGTATGGCCAAGTGTTAAAATACAAATCTCTTTCAATGGTATGAATCTCAATATTGAATTGCAGACTACATATAGGGATTTGAGTTTCTTCCGCTCAAACCGAAACATGTAGATGTCTTAATTTTAAATTTGTACCCCTAAGAGATAATTTTGGGGAGTAAAGTAAAACATCTTTCTAAGTGTTTAGAGATTTAATAATGAGGTTTCCAAACTACACAAACATTCGATTTTTTAAAGCAATTAATATACATAAAATTGCAATATAACGGGAAAAAAGAGAGAGCAAGAAAAAGACCTAACAAAAAAAGTTCAAACTCTTGTGTCTAATCAAATATTAATTGTTCACTTGTGATGTGCCCTAAAACATGCATGTTTAGTACGACTAGGCCATAGCTAAATAGGTGGTGCATGTAGAGACAGATTTGAATAAAGGGTTATAAATTCTAAATCATATATAGTAATAATTCCTCAACATTTAAAATTAATAGTAACATATTAGGTTGTACCTAATATAAAGAAAAGTTTCCCTAAGGAGATACTATAACTTTTAAAATTATAATAATTATGACCTTAAATAAATTGCTTCTACTTGATAAGTTGGTAGACTTGAGATAGCAAAATGGATTTCCTTTGAGATGATGTCCCTCAAGTTGCGTGAATGAGGATCACAGTCATCCCACAAATTAAAAACCCATTGCCAAATACTGCTACAAGATTTGGGTGTCTCAAACTTAACCTGACTCGAATATCAACCACGATCACAACCTCTCTAACATAATCTTGGACACAATCTTTTTCAGTTTCTTTTCCCACTGTCCAGCTTGACAATCCCAGATGTTGAAAAGGGGAGGACAATTGGGGCAACGAGGACGTGGCCACCATGTGTGCGTGCCATTCTCTAGTAACACACCTCACGGATCAAACCACAAATCTTTATGTATGTATACAGTAACAACAAACAGTTAAGTGTTCCTATCAAATAATTGCACGTCTTGATTTATTTTTATATGCCTTTTTTTCACCACAACTTCCATTGTGAACCACCTTTCGCACATAAATAAGAGCACATCTTATAATTGCGAAATTTATGCTAATTTGGTAATCATTTTTAGTTAATAATAATTATAATTTATTCACTTTACTATTGTTTTTAATGAAATAATGAAGAAATTAACATCTTTATAATTTTTTATCATGAAATAATGAAGAAATTAACATCTTTATAATTTTTTATCAGTAGAAGTTAGAGAAAGAAGATTTCAAATGCTTTAGAGGGAAATTGATGCATAAATCGAGCAAAAAAGTCTTGAAGAAAAATTGAAAAAAGTGGACAGTTCGCTTAGCGGACGAGACAAGTCCAACGCACGTGCTCGCTCAGTAGCCAGCTCATGCTTAGCGCGAAGAAGACCCATGATAAAGCCTAAGATCGCACTTAAAGTGTGATTAAACCATCATTCTCGCTAAGTCATGAGTGTGCGCTCAACCATTCCCTCCTTTCTTTCTTCTAATAAGGGAAATCCTCTTTCTCAGTCATTCCCCCTTTCTTTCTTCTGGACATCTAGTTCCTTCTCCCATCCACATTAACCCTTGAAGTATAAAGCCTCTCATGACTATGAGAGACTAAACCTCCCTTATTATGAGCCTGACAAGTCAAACTCTTGTAATGTAACTTTTTTTCATTATCTATATAATGCAATCTTGTTTTTATTATTCTTTTCTGTGTTTTTTTATTTATTATGGTATGATTATCCATATAATGTTTAAAAGATAATGTATTGAAAAATGATTTTCTAAAAAACTAAGGAAGTGTATTTAAATAAATTCATTGCTAGAAATAGATTGATATTTGTTTTGTCCATTTTTTGCATCTCTAATCTTAATGCGGTTTATTATTTTTATCTTTGCCAAGAAATTTGGGAGAAAAGAATAAATAAATTAGACTTTTCGTGCGAGAAACCAAAAATATAATATCTTAGTAGATGTGGGTAGAAACATTAATTTTATTAGATAGAAAAAATCATTAACATTGCATTATAAGTAGTTTTGGCATGCTAGGTCCCAACATTATTATATTATGAATTCATCGTTCTACATTTAAATTATTGTTTATTTTTCTTGTTATTTCTTTCTTTTTCTTTTTACTCCAATCTTCACACTTACAATTTTTCATCTCTTCTAGTTCTTCTAATTGTTTAGTAATTGAGTTTACATCACTTAAATACAACCAAAGTCCCCATGAATTCAACACTCGGACTTTTGAATCTCTTACTACTTAAAAAATGAATTAATACACTTGTCAACGAGTTAATTGAATAACGTATTAATTGAGCATTACCTATTACAATCAAGAAGATAACTAACAAAGATTATCAAGGTTTGTGTAAATTATTTTTAGCATATAAATTAATGTAAAAGCATATGTATATAGAACAGTAATTACAAGAAGGTTATTATAAAATCATTTGCAAGATGTATATATACACCAACCACAAACACATGCCTTTCATTTTTTTTCATTAATTAATTTTATGTCACATTTGTTTCTGTACCACTGAACAACAATCTGAACTTCATGGTTATCTTAATAGGCAACATGCCTACTTCACAGAGAACCAACGCAATAAGTTTGACAATTACCGAGCCATAGATATAGATTGACAGACAATGAAAGGATGCAGTTTATATAGTCATGTTGAGCAAAACGTTAGAAACAAAGAATCTTCTTGTCATCGAAGATCAAGTATCGTCACTTTCAGTAATAATGTATGCTGATTTAACACGTACGATATGCGTTAATAATTATATATATGGCTACTCTGATTGACAGTTCTAGCCAAAGAGTGAACAACTTAATTTCGGCTAACAATGAATTAAGCATATTTTTTTTCATGCTAATTACACTATATGAATTAACTGCATAAAAGCAATTGATGTAGAAAATTAATGAGTTTAATTTGAAGCTATGTATGATGTGTCTATTGCTGATTCATATGGTAAAATATAGTAGAAGACTTTTTTTCAAGCATGCATCCACGTAAGAGTCCACTCGGGAAGCGAGTACTCCTAGAGTTTAGTTTTTTTTTTTTTTTTTATCGATCCTAGGTGGATCATCGCGATCTAAGACCAATTATAAGTGTTGTTAAATCCAAGGATGAATAGTGCTGTCACCTCTAACGATGCTCTTTGCTTTACGAAGGGCATCACCATTCAATGAACACATTTTAATTTACATATAAATTTATCAGTACATAAAAGTTGCATAAAGTACAAATCTTTTTAATTTTCCTTTGGAACAAAAAAAAACATCTACAGTTTACTAGCTAGTCTATGGAATAATCCATAGCTTGCATCTTGCGTGTGCATGCAATGAATTGAAGTGTATTATAAATGCGATAATAATACACACATTAGTTGATCGAGAAGGGAAACAGGAATGAAAGATGAAGAATAATTTAGAATGATAAAAGCCATGAAAACAGTGACTTAATTACTTACCCTTGTGCGTGAAATGACGAAACCCTATGAGAAGGAGAGTAATAAAAAAGAAATAAAGAGAAAAAAAAAGTGGTGTAAGCAAGCAACATGGGGTGTCCACTTACGCTTCTTCCACTGAACAATCATAGAAAGATAACATCACCTTGTCGTCACCGAGGGCAGCATGCACAGAAAATTCCAGCTCACACATTCCTCCACGTGTCACAAACCCATTTCCCTCTAAAAAGACAGGACGCACCATGCGTCCTTGTATCAAACGTCCCCTTGTCCCGCCCCTGCCCCTATACCATAGTACATTAGTACCCCCACACACCCCTCTATCTTTCACTATTATTGCCACACACAAATCAATTAACTGAATTCTTAGACAGAGAAAGAGGAGTAGTACTAGTGATAAGGTGATCATAATAGAGCATAATATAAGAGAGTGAAAACTCATGGAGGTTGGCCTCAACAAGAAGGAGAACATGGGGTTTGAGGAAACTGAGCTAAGGCTTGGACTGCCTGGAAACGTAGGAGGCACTGGCACTGAAGAAGTGCTCATCAGGAAGAGAGGTTTCTCTGAGACTGAAACTGAAACTGAGGAGGATGAGTCTGCTACCACTGTGGATTTGATGCTTAATCTTTCTTCTAAGGAAGCTGCTGCTGCTGCAGATCCAACTGATAAGCACAAGACTTTGCCTAAGGAGAAGACTCTTCTGCCTGCAGATCCTGCTAAGCCTCCAGCCAAGTAAGTTAATTATTCCATTATAATAATTAATTAACTTGTTACAAATTCTCAAACATTTCCATCCATGCTTTAGTTTTATATTTATAATAATATAAGAAAGATGTGATTTAATTTTATTTGTTCTTAATTTTCTATTGCTAGTTGTAACTTTCATGATATATATACATAAAAAGTGAGAGAGAATTAACGAGCATGTAAATTAGCATGATTTAAGTAGAGGTTTTGGATTAAAGTTCTGAATATACAATCGCATAAAATATTTGAAAAAAAAGTTTTATTATTTATAATTATCCTATCTAACTCGAATAACTCGAATAAAATTGTTTTTGGTAGATAATATATTTGATATACAAAAGAAAAGAATTAACATGGTTTATGGTATATATTGTATACTAATTCATGGTATGGTCTAGGGCTAATAAGCATGCATTTTATATATATATATATATATGACTCTTGATTGTGGAAGAGGTAGAAACGGTGATAAAGAAGATTAGATCGTGGAGGATGGAATAAAAATGAAAGAGACCGAAACATAGGCTTGAGAGAGAGAGAGAGAGAAGAGTGGGGATAGAAAGAGATTAAAAAAAAGTATACTTTTGTGAGTTTTGTCTAAAAGAAATATTTTTATTTAATTTCTTTGTATAATATGCAAAGGAAAAATAACTAAGACGTCCTGAACTCTCGTACAACATAATTATGGAATCACGTACGGTTTCATGCTAAAACGGTGTTCTACTTGCCTAGCCAGTTATGCAGAAAAGGGCAATAATTTACAATTATGTCTGAAAGTTTTGATGATATGTATAGTACAACAAAGAAAAGCTACACCTTTCTTGTCCTAATCCGTCACGGCATAATTTCTTCTTCCGCTGATTCATATAGGTAGTGATGTAAAACACAGTATGGGTTTTTAAAGGTAAAAGTACTGCACTAGCAAATAATTAAGTCGATCATATTTAAATTAAGCTAAAATATATAAAAGGAGAGTAGGACTTGGATTAGTATAAAATAGAAACATAAACTTTTATATGGCTAGCTCTCAGCCATCACCAATTATAATTTTCTAATTTTCTTGGATAATTAATCAATTAATTCTTCAAAGAAACCTAAAGTGCTCTTCTATATACAATCAATTAATTTATTTTTAATTTTATTATATTTTTTATTGATAAATATTAGTTTGTTATTTTTGTTAGAAATATGAAATTCAAATGTATGATATCTTTCTTTTTTATTCACTCTTTTTCAAGTGCTGTATTAATCTTATATCTCCTTCAACATAATTACCACATATTGATGATAATATATAAAGTAAGGAGTTGAAATGAAATTGGTGATGTGTAGGGCACAGGTGGTAGGTTGGCCACCTGTGCGGTCCTTCCGGAAGAACATGTTAGCTGTACAAAAGAGCGTCGGAGAAGAGAACGAGAAGAACAGCAGCAGCCCTAATGCAAGCTTTGTCAAAGTTAGCATGGATGGAGCACCTTACCTCCGCAAAGTGGACTTGAAGATGTACAAGAGTTACCGAGAGCTCTCTGATTCTTTAGGCAAAATGTTCAGCTCCTTCACCATAGGTAATTAATTAAACACAATCCTTTTTTTTTAATTATAATTAAGCCTGTGTCTTTAAGTATTTATTTATTTTCAATTGAACTTATTTGCATGCATGTAAATTAGAAAGCTTATTAATTTGAATTAATGAATCGGGTCGTATTGATTATTAATTAATGCTTTGTTGTTGATGTATTTATGCAATGCAAGGCAATTGTGAATCCCAAGGAATGAAGGATTTCATGAATGAGAGCAAGCTGAATGATCTTTTGAACAGCTCTGATTATGTCCCAACCTATGAGGACAAGGATGGTGACTGGATGCTTGTCGGTGATGTCCCATGGGAGTAAGTCTTTCACCTCTACTCAAAATCAATTTGGCCGCGATAATTGAACTTTGCAATATTATGGGGATAAACTTTAACATATGTTTACCAAACTTCACGTAGAAATTTATATGATTTCTAGGAATTAAAAAGATGTTTCATATAATCTTTTACCATTGGTCGTCCATATGCATTAGAAGAAATTCCTCCTTACATCATGGTATGCCAATTTATATTATTATCCTCATCTTTCATGCACCAACAATACTTGAAATAAAAGCTTGCACAATAATAAACCGTATGAATATTAACTATGTTTGAACCTTCTATAAAACCAGGGGTTATTAAACGTTAATTCCGATTAATATAATAAGGACCATCCTAACGGCAAGTCATATATATATATAGCACAGGCTTATAGTATAACATGAATTTTCTTCATGTCAACCAGGATGTTTGTTGAATCATGCAAGCGTTTACGCATCATGAAAGGAAAGGAGGCCATTGGTCTTGGTCTTGGTAAGTATATCAAGTCTTTAAATTACTATTTACATTAATTATAAACCTTATATTATATTATATATATATATATATATATATATATATATATATATATATATATATATATATATATATATATATGTTCAGTAATTCACTCATGAAAGTGTCATATGTATATGTGAATTCTGATGCTCCTAGAAAAAGTCTCAAATCGAATATTATTAATTATTTTTTTATATAAATTAGAAAACTTGCATATATGTCAAATCTAATAACTTCTCCTTATTTAGAGATATATTCTAAAAAAAAAACTTGTTTTAATTTTATTATTTCAGCACCAAGAGCCATGGCAAAATCCAAGAACAGGAGCTAGACTAGTCGCACAATTCATGACCTGCCCCATCCTTTGTAATTGCGGTGCCCAGTTGGCTTAGTTACTAAAGTAAGGATAATTAAGCTGCAGCAGACACGGATGGACATTGCTAAGTGGTTGAATTATAGTTAATTTGTGTCATTATGGTTTGTTATAATATTTCATCAAACAAAACAATGAGATGCATGTCTAATTAAGTACTAATCATGAACAGGAACATAATGACTCTCAATCATGTTGTTAGACTTGGCTTTCTTATATATCGATCTTTGCTTGTTTTGTGTGAGTGCTTCTTAATACGAGTAATAATTTTAAGACGTATGTGTTTGTCTGTTGTAGTTGTAGCGACATATTATCATGCTTTACATTTAAAATTGTCTTGTAATTAAACTTTTTCCTTATCATTATGAGAGATTCCTTGGTATTAATCATTTTTCATATAATAACAAAACTGTACGTATTTATTACATTTACGTTAGTTTTTGTTTTGATCATCAAGAGCCGAATAGATAGTACTGGAAGTGTTCCCTGAACATGGTGGATGGGAAACAAGAACATGTGCGTGTTCATGGAGCATTTATGCATGCCCATCGAAATAGGTTCTGTAATTTATTATTATATTCCTTCCAAGATATAGCCGTCTAATTTTCCAAATATGGAGTACTATATAGAGGTGTGTTGGTCAAACTTAATTTTATAGATTGACGAGAGGGGAAAATATTAGTGCCAACGCAGTACTACTCTACGCGTAAATTAAATGACCCCTAATTTAAATTTTTGTGGCATTTACAAATGGATTTTAATTTGGTGATAGCTATTAGCTAGTACGTACTGGGGGTTTTGAATTCCAAATTTATAATTTTTTTATTGATAATACATTCGTAAATATCAGTGTAAGCCTCCGTAAGAGTTCTAGCTCTTATACATCCTTTATAAAATAATATTAAAATTTGACAGCACATTCAACATATTAAATAAGAAAACTTGATAGAAAATTATAAAATTATTTATTTTGCTATTACGTTTTATTCTTTACACGTCTTAAATATAAGACTAATTATATTGCTTCACAAGGTACTGTCAAACCCTTAATTAATATTATACTTTTTAACTTTCAAGTTTAAATTTATTCAACATGCACTCAATTTCTACTATTACAAATGTGTCTTTAAAGTTAACGTTGCCAAAAGTTAATATTTTGGACAATGGTTTCATAAAAAATCATCTTAAAAAATGTAATATTTTAAGATGATGGTTAGCTATCTTATAAAGGTACTCTTCTAAGATGATCGTAAGCTAAACACCCTCTTAGAAATATACCTTTAGACAATGACGACGGTAATTAAATGGCAGACCGGCATGGAAGTGTGAGTGACAAAGAGGGTGACTCGAGTGAGGGCAGCATGTAGGAGTGAGGGGTGAGTGTATACACTAACTGAGATCTCAAGGCTGACTCAGTCAATGAAATAGGTTCACATGAGTAAATGAAGTGCAAACCACAATAATTTTTCCAAAAACGTCATAGATATCATTGTACAATCATTCTACGATGGTGTCAAACATTACTGTCTTTATTTTCAAATTTTGTAATTATGAAAGTGTCACCGCATATTATACTATAACGGTTTAGGAGAATCAACGTCATATGTGTCATAAAAAGACCATTTTTTAGTAGTGTTCATAATAACCTTCCATTATTGACTTGAGAAAATTATTCTTAAACGCACATCTTTTTCTCTCAAGAGACATGACTCACTTCTAATGTATATCTCACATTAATTATAAGATATAATTAGTGAGTCGATGTCATCAAATAAGTACCTCCTTAGATGTCAAATTGTTGCTTTTAGTTTCTCAGAAATTATCGGAAGCATATGTTTCCAATTTCTTTTTTTAAAAAAATTGCAATGTCTACATGTGCTTGGATTGGAACTATATTGGAGCTTCTTCATCCATGAGATCTTAATTGTTCAATTCTTTTACAAGTTGGTAAGCTAGTTGGTGAAGGAAATTAAAATTGATGGTTTATCTATTTCCATTTTTTTCTCCCTCTAACTCTTTTTTGTGGTGATTGATCGAACTAAGTAATTAACACGCAAGAAACCAAGTTAGTTTCGGCACTTCAATCAGTGCGATTAGATTTGTCACATTTATCTCTCAGAGGTGAAGGACGCAACTTTCATTTCCTATCCTCAAGTTAGTAATATCTTATAGTTTCTTCATTAATAATAAAGAAAATGTACTGGAAATTAGAACTGGCAATAACTAGCTAGCTAGCGTTTTCAGGATCTGAAGAAGTTGAATTGAAATCTTTAGGGACTTCAGGTTGCACTTTGCTGATCTAATTTGGTTTACAAGGATAAAGGAGGAGAGTTTATATTTAATTTTCTTTTTCATAATTAAGTATATTAAGTACTTCATATATTGTTCGTTATTTGAAATATAAAACTTAATTGTATAACATTGTGATTAGCTATATGATTGATCAACATTGCTATTTCATTTCTAAATATTAGTAAATTAATTAAGGATGATTCAACAGAATTCTAATTATTTACTAAAATACCATATAAGTATTTCTCCTCACAAATCTCATATTCATTGCATTATCAATATATTAGTTTAATAACTTCTTTTAAAGTGATCCAAAATATTCCCCTTGAATGTTATGAAAGATTGGTAAAGATTAAAATATCTGTTCTAAGAATCTGAAAAGAAAAATATTTTATCTATTTATATATCTATCTATGAAAAAGGGAGGGGAGAGAGAATTTTAAAAAATAAATAAATAAAAACATTTAAATGAAACAATTGTAAAAAAAAATTATAAATAAAAGACTACTGATAAAATAAGATGAAATATGAAATTTATTATAATATAATTGTTAAATTAAATTCAGAATATACATGAAGCAAAAAATTTAAAAATAATACAAATATTTAACTATATAATTTTGATATTAATACATTTTCATATAAAAATTGTATGTAAGATAAATATTTTTTCCCATGATATAGTTAATAATGCTTTCATATGCAAAAAAATTATTTTCATATATAATACAAGTATTTATCGTGTAATTTAATACTAGTAATAAATAGTATCTTCTAATTCTTTAGCATCTTCCTAAATTACCAAAAAAAACAAAAAAAAGACCACTAGTCTCGAACAAAACATGTCAGTAACCTAGTACAAAATATATCTTCAAAGTGTTAAATTAAAAAAAATGAAGAAATGACCATCAATTTTTTAATATGAAAACTTATAATTTTCTAGAGCAACACATCATGTTAGTATCATAGAGTATGAGTATAATTTAAGCAACTTATTTTAAGGTTCTTATCTTCTGCTAATTAGTTTCCACAATATCATTTCATATTTAAGCAATTCATACATATTTTATTTCAAATGGTATAATTCTAAGCAATAAAGTTTAATTTTAAGCACTCCAACATGAGATGCAGATCTCCTCCACATGTAGAAAAAAATCAAGCAACAGCATTTTAAAATAAGCAACTTGTTAAGCAACTAGCATTAGAGATCTCTTAAAGTGATTTTTTTATCATTTTGTTTGGCACAGGGAAGAAAAATAAGCCGGGTGAATATAGGAAAAAGAGAAATTGGGAAGAGGGAAATAGAGAAAAGAAAAAATAGGATAGATTTTTTGTTTGATTTAAGAGAAATAAAAATGAAATTGTAATGAAAAATAATGGAATGTCTTCACACCTTTTTTCTGGTTTGATATGGAAAAAGAGGAAAATGATGAGATTATAGATAATGAGACTATATTACCTTTATGATATTAGCTCACGTAATCAATTTCCTAGGTGTGATGAGGAAACAATTGATTCTCATTTCTGGAAATCAATTTCCTAGCAACTTGAATCACCACACAAGATTGAATAAAATTGACGATATCATTGAGAGAATCAATTATCAAAGGTATAATAAAAAGTTAATTTGGATAGTTACATTATAACTTACTCTCTTTCACCTCACCTTTGATGATTTCAGTCCCATTTTCTTCCTTCTTGGTCTGGAAATTTTATTGTATGAGGTCCACCAACTTTAAATTTATTCCCCTCATGTTTTCTCCTTACCAAACAACTTCAATTTCAAACATCTTTTTTTTTGTTAGGATGAGACTAAAGAGACACAAATATATTCTTAAACCCAAATAGCTAAATAATTATATAGGATGAAGTTAGATATTATCTTTTTAATATTATTTAGTTTTGTTTTGAATTTCCTAAACCTAGAGGAGGACACTTGTACAATTATTATTAACAACAATTAAGTTATAAAATTGTATCCCTCATTGATTATCATTATAAATAAAAATATCAATCTTATGTTTATCTTACAGCCAATTTTAGTCTTCTTCACTTTTATAATAATCGAAGATTCCAGTGAAGAACTAAGAGAAACTTCAAGCTATCACTTAATTGAATGCTTAATTTCATTGAAGACGATTCAAAGTTGTTTGCAAAAGCTAATGAAAGGCTATTTATACTTTATTGAGCCTAGCTTATGTGTTTAGAAAATCATTAGGTCTTAACTAAGGCTAAAGTGGCCTAAAAACACAAAAATCATGCCAAAACAGATAAAATGGCCCAATTTGCAAATGTGGTGTTTGAGCTTGCTAAGCGAGCAAGGGGCTAGTTGATTTTAGCTTAGCAAGCTTGGAGCTCCTTCTGCAAAGGCAACATGTTCATTTCTTGGTTGAGCCTTGGAAAATTAGCTTCATGCAATCTCTTAATCCCATGTCCTTTTGTAGACCTCTTTAAGAAGCTTTCCAAATCCTTCAATATAGCTTGAAGCCTTCTTCTGGTGCCCCCTCCTCCTAGACCTCTTCCCCAAACATATATCTTCATTGTATAACATTGTTTGACATAAAATACTTTAGAAGTAGATGGTTACATCAAGAAGGGTAGTTCTTAATTTTATACACAATTGTTTAAAAAATAAAAGAAGTTTTATGTAATGAGTCAAATAAAGATTTTTATTAGTTTTATATAAAAATAAAACTGTGTAGATCTTCGACATAGAAAATGTGTTAAATAATGCAAAATAAAAAGGAGGTTAAAGAAATCTACTCTAAAAGTTAACATTCTTAGTTTTTTTTTTTATGTTATATTTTTAGTTGAAAGGACAGAAAACGAGATCAGTGACTTGAGAACCCCCGACACCCAAAATCTGAGCTAGCAGTGGCTCTCATGTCTTGTATGTACTTGTCAAAGTATCTGCACTTACACTAAAGCTGTGGCCTTGGATAATTTTAGGATTTGAGCTGTTAACAAATTAAATTTATGGCAGAGGAAAATAAAAAATGCACTAAGAATCTGTTGTACTCTGAAAAATCACAAGGAAAAATCATTTATTACAGACAGACAGTGAGACATCCTTCTCAGGTTATAATACTCTCCTTGGGCTTGACTTGGCACAAACAGATTCCTCAGAAATCAACTGACTCGATTATTATATCAGCATTTTTCTTGGACTTCATTATAAGTTCTGCATTAAGACTGTCGTTGTTCTCCATCTGCATCAAGAAATTTTTATGTTGAATGCAAGTGTGTTACTCAATACCAAAAAATAGATCAAATATATATAGTCAACACTCGACTGGGCAGAAATAATCAGAAAAACAAACATCACAAGTTAAAATATAAGAAGTTTACCCGCTGTTTAGCAATGTCTGGAGGCTTGCCTATAGATGCCGAAGGAAACGAAAATCACAAGTAAATTCAATATGCCTTCTCTACGGAGAAAGCTGATATAATATATTATGGGGAAGAACTTAGAAAATACCAGTTGAAATATGCCTCTTTAAAACTCGCTGCATTGCTTCGTCAATGTCAATATCAATATACCTAGAACAAAACAGGAACAAACAAATTAGAAAAACTGGTATCCTTGACAATTCTCTTTAAGTTGCAAAAGCTGAAATCGCTATCAGATTAGGTTGCATCTTTTTAGATAGATACCAAGCCATTTTCTACGGATCTTGAAATTGCCCTAGCAAGTGTCATTCCACAACATTGACCAATAGACCCAGTCTTATAGGTTATGTAGGTCTGAAAAAAAATGCAAGTTATGACCTGTTTTTAGTACCACCTCTTAGCAAGAAAGATGGACAACATAAGCCAGTGATGGGGACTAGAAGTCGTTACTGAGATTTAAATGAACTCTATCAATAATGGCGCTCTAGAAAAGTTACTATTAGTCATGTCAAAACAATTATTCAGCTATGTGAGAATATAATTCCAAACAAAACTGAAGATTTACGTATTTGGTAAACAGTACATCCTGTAGAATGAGAAAAAGGAAGCAAACATAAGGGTATACTAATATCATAGTTTTCTTAGCTGAATACACTCTCGTGGTTAAAATTTATTTACAATTTAACCAGTGAAAGACTAGGCTAAATATTGGATTATAGAAAGGAAAAAAAATTGAGATAACACCTCGAAGTGAATCAATGGCCCTAGTATTTCTAGCCATTGGCACCTCTATCAACTTAGGGTTCGAAAACCAAATACCTATTTAATAACAATAATGGCATGCACATGAAACAAGCACAAGCTAATCTAAGCTGAATATATAATTCAGTAAACATACGATTGTCTTTCATGAGAAGAATTTTTAAGCAGTGTCACAGGCTCAAAGCTGAATTTTCATAACAGAATTAACATACAACTTTCAAGGCTGTTGTTTTTTTTTTAATAAGAGTAGGCAGAAATATTAAACAATAAAAGGGAGCATAAAGAAAGAAATTGAGACTGCAAAGGCTTACTTTATTCTGATATGAAGCAACGTATTTAAAAGCATGGAAAAGATAGTAACTGCTAACAAAAAGATAACATCACTAACAGAAAGATAACACCACTAAAAATCATGCCTAGAGAATAGGATCAAAACTGCTTTATCCTATCCGTCAACATGACTTTTATTTTTTCCTAAAAAATAGCATAAAAATCTTATCTACTATAATTTGTTAGGCAGTTCCAACAGTCAAATCTTAACACTCCTCCTTGACTTTGGAACTGCAAACTCCAAGCTTTTGTCTCAAGTATTCAAATTTGGCTTTAAACTCCTTTATGAGTTTCTCATCACTTCCTGTCACAAGTAAATCATCAACATAGACAGCAATAATGATTAAATTTGCATCTACCAATTTCACATATAATGCAGCCTCACTTGGACTTTTGACAAATCCAAGATCTTGAAGATGATCATCTATCCTGCTGTACCAGGCCCTAGGAGCCTGTTTAAGACCATATAATGTTTTTTTCAACTTGTAAACTTTCTGCTCCTCTCCTTTGATTTGAAACCCCTCAGGTTGCTCTACATAAATCTCCTCCTGCAAGTAACCATTTAGAAAGACAGATTTTACATCTAAATGATAAACTTTCCACCTTTTATGTGCAGTCAAGGCAAGTAGCATTCTAATTGTATCAAGACGTGCAACTGGAGCAAAGGTTTCTGAAAAATCCACTCCAAACACCTGAGCATAGCCTTTCACCACCAACCTGGCCTTGTATTTATTTACAGAACCATCTGGATTAAGTTTGGTTCTATAAACCCATTTTACCCCTATAGGTTGTTTGTGTTGAGGTCTGTCCACTAGCTCCCATGTGTCATTTTTTTCTATCATCTTCAACTCTTCCTTCATAGCATTTATCCACTTGTCATCCTTTTCAGCTTCTTCAAATTCTGCAGGTTCTAGGACAGCTACATTACTCTTTTGATAAATCTCAGATAAAGATCTTGTACCTCTGACATGAATGTCATCTACATCATCATCTAGGAACTGTGGAATTTCTGGCAGCTGCTTCCTTATTGGCTCATCCCAACTCCATTGTTGATCTTCCATAAATTTGACATCTTTACTCACAAGAATTTTCCCATTTTGAGGTTGGAAAATTCTGTAAGCTTTGGAGGTGTTGCTGTATCCAATGAGAACTCCGGGTTCTGCCTTTTTATCAAGTTTGTCCCTTTTAACCTGTGGAACATAAGAGAAACAAACACAACCAAAGATTTTTAGATTTTGTAAATCTGGTTTGTAACCAAACCAGCCTTCAAATGGAGTTTTTTTGTGCAGAACTCTTGTAGGTAGTCTATTCAGCAAAAATACTGCAGTGTTTGCAGCCTCCGCCCATAGCTCCTTTGGCAACTCCTTTTCATGCAGCATACACCTTGTCAACTCCATGATACTTCTATTTTTTCTCTCACTCACACCATTTTGTTGTGGGGTGTAAGGTACGGTGAGTTGGTGCTCAATGCCAGCTTCTTCACAAAATTTATCAAAAACATCATTTTTGTATTCCTTCCCATTGTCAGACCTTATTGTTTGCAACCTGCAATCACTTTGATTCTCCACCAATGCATTTAAAGATGATACTCTCTGAGGTCCCCCAACATCTGTGTGAACTAATTGCAGCTTTTGAGTTACTCTCCAAGTTGATTGAGGAAATGGTTTTCTGACTAGCTTACCATATTGGCAAGCCATGCAATCGGCTAACTTGTCTTCAAGCATTGACACACCTTTCACCAAGGCATGTTTTTGCATGTATAAAAGTCCAGCAAGATGGAAGTGTCCGAGCCTTTTGTGCCATAGTTCAACATTGGTGGCCATGCTTGAAAAAGCTATTTGCTTCTCCTCCATTAGATTTAAAGCATAGCTTTTAGCCCTCATTTTCACCTTGAATACGTCTTTTCCTTTTACATCTTTGATCAAGCACCAATTTTCTTCAAATATAACTTTGAAGCCTTTCTCTACAAGCTGAGCAACACTAAGTAGATTTTGATCAATGTCAGGCACATATAAGACATCAGAGATATATTTCAAACCTGTCAAGCTTTCAATAGCAACAGTCCCTTTTCCCTTGACTGAGATGAAATCACCATTTCCAATTTTTACTTTGGAAACAATGGTTTTGTCAAGTTTTTTAAAGAGGTTCAGGTCATTGGTCATATGGTTTGTGCAGCCGCTGTCTATTAACCATGAATCACTGGAACTATTGCTTGTGGCAAAGCATGTTGCAACAAAGAGTTGCTCATCTTCTCGTTCCTCCGCAACCACCTTTGCTTCCTCTGATTTGGACTTGCATATTCGCTCTACATGTCCCATATTGCCACACTTTCTGCACTTGACATCTGGCCTCCACCAACATTTTCTTTCAGGATGATTTGTCTTTTTGCAATGCGGACAAGGAGGAAAGGTCTCACCTTGCTGCTTGTTGAAGCCTTCTAGTTTTTCGTTCCTCCATTTGTTGTTCTTCTTGTCTTTGCCACCTCTTGAATTTTGTGCTTTCGTATGAAACGCACCTTGTACCACCTCCTCTTGTCTCATCATTCTTCTCTGCTCCTGGGCTTGTAGAGCATTTATGAGTTCTCCCAAGGTGATGGTTGACAGGTCTTTAGACTCCTCCAATGCTGATATCTTCGATTCATACTTCTCGGGTATAGTGACCAGGATTTTTTGCACTATTCTTTCATCAGGAAAGTCCTTCCCAAGAAGTCTCACTCTATTTGCTATGCCTAACAGCCGGTCAGCGTAGCCTTTAATTGTTTCAGTCTCTTTCATGCTCTGCATCTCGAATTCTCTGCCCAAGTTGAGTACTTGCATGTCTTTGGTTCTTTCACAGCCTTGATATTCTGATCTGAGATAATCCCAAATCTGTTTGGCAGACTTGAAATTCATAATTCTTGTAAAAATAATTTTTGACACAGCAGAGAAAAGGCAATTTTTAGCCTTAGCCTTTTTGGTCTTCCTTTCTCTATGATTCTTCATCTGAGCCACCGTTGGATCTAAAGGTAGTTCAGGAACATCATAGTTTTCTTCTACTGCCTCCCAAAGATCCAAAGCTTCAAGATGAGCCGTCATCCTTGCAGCCCATAATTCGTACTCCTCACCATCAAAAATTGGTGGTGAACCTGCTGTGTATGATGTTTCTCCCTCCATTGTGATTTCTCTCAACTCACAGATCCCTTAAAGATAAGAGCTCTAGATACCAATATGTTGTTTTTTTTTTTAATAAGAGTAGGCAAAAATATTAAACAATAAAAGGGAGCATAAAGAAAGAAATTGAGACTGCAAAGGCTTACTTTATTCTGATATGAAGCAACGTATTTAAAAGCATGGAAAAGATAGTAACTGCTAACAAAAAGATAACATCACTAACAGAAAGATAACACCACTAAAAATCATGCCTAGAGAATAGGATCAAAACTGCTTTATCCTATCAGTCAACATGACTTTTATTTTTTCCTAAAAAATAGCATAAAAATCTTATCTACTATAATTTGTTAGGCAGTTCCAACAGTCAAATCTTAACAAAGGCCAACAGGAAAATATATGAAGAAACATATGCCTTGGTAAAATCAATGCTTGCCATTTCTCGTCAAACAAAGAAGATATCTCCTTCCATTGCCCATCTTCCAAGAGCAAATAGTTACCTTCTACAATAACAACCTTGAGCCTACACAACGGAAGAAAACAAAGGAATCTGTCCATGCAGCAGTATATATCTCAAAACCAAAATAAGGTGACAATGTAGCAAGAAGCAACAATTTGGAAAATCAATTATTCTGATTTGTAAAAAGACAAAGATAACTAGAGATAAGCAAAAAAATAAGAATACAAATGTTACAGAAAAAATTCACAAGATATTATTGCCTATTGACATTAATTTTACAGAAGTTCTCAGTAACATAATGAACAACAAAAATAATGAGTGCCTGGGGCTTAAAAGCTAGAGTTGTTACATGTATATAACTACCATAAAGTTCAATTATAGTTAGTACATTTACTCATCACAAAATTGTTGAACATGTAGATTTTCAATGGGATCAGCTGGATTTCGGCTTACCACTTGAGGCAGCTTATTAGTACTGCTATAGATTGGCCTCAAAAAGTTTAAAAGACAGCGGATTACGTGACAAATTCAAATATAGACACAAGCATATTATAATGGTGGAGAATTTGGATTTCATTGCCCCTAGCTTGACCTCATGATGGCAATGTCTGTTTTTACATTTTGAATCATATTTCATCATTTACTTTTGTTCAATATATCATAATTTGTGTCAGAAATTTATAAAATGCTGATGAGTGGACCACATCTTAACTGGGTCCCCAACACCATGGTCAAATGATGGTACATAAACTGATCCCTGAAAAAAAAATTTCACCAAAATGCAACAGAACAAAGCAGATAAGAATTCCGTCATGTCAATGCACGGATGCTTACTGCTCTTTCTGTGCACCCCAGCTTTCACACAGAATTTGCCCATAAACATAATCCATATAATTTGAGAGACATAGTCAAGGCAATAAACCAATTCTAAAGTTTCCACTTTTCTGAGCCATGTTTAATAATAATAACAACAACAACAACATTAAATCTTAAAAAATTTAATAAGCCTTACATGACTTCTCAGATTCTTGAGATATGTAAGTAGTCCCAATGGATTGAATGTCCAGGGAGCTGATACACAAATTTGAAAGACAAAGCGGGTCTTTTATGAATACAATGTCTGAAATTGATGAGTAATATAAAAAGGGGTACCTTACCTCCCCTTCTGGCATGTGCTTCCTCGAGATTCTATTATCAAAAACATCACTTAGAATGTCAGAATTATAATTCCTCATGCTATCGACAATAAATAAGGATTTTAGTTCATGAGTATTTATACGGTGTTCTCAATGTAGTTAACTAAATAGAATTTTTATTTTTATTTTTTGCACAGAGGACATAATGTATGTTCTAATCTCCCAATGATCTGAATGTAGCCTCATTTCAATCTCCAAGGAAAGATCAATAAAAAAAATATCATGAGATGTTCATACCCCAATCATTTGAATACATGGAAAATCACAGCAGATCATACATTTACTGTACTTTCAAGTACATTTGATTGATGGATTGCTCTAACTTATCACTCTAGATCAACACTAAGAATAATGAAAAGAAATAAACTCAGAATAAAATTTCATGTGGATAACAAAAAATGGTGAGCAACTGAAGGACACTAACCTCCATTGCGTCTAGTTCAAAACGATAAAGATGAAAACCATCCATGGGAACCACAATAGCAACATCTGGAGGTTCAACCAGAGAGTCAAAGGAAGAAGCTTTCTCTGGCCAAAGTTTGTTTATACGTCTGGCTACTTCATGTGCTAGAGTGCTTTTTCCAGCACCAGGAGGACCAGCCAGCCCAACTAAAAGCCTGTGCAGTATCATAGAAATCATGATTAACATGAATATAAATGGAATAGCACAAAAAAGGCCGGTAGAATTTTTGGACATTAGATGATATCTTTTGCTTCACCAACCTCCCAAAAATAGAGGGAGATCCAACTACTTTACTAGTCCAAGTTCTTCATATAATAATTGACCTAGTATAGGAGCCATACATTTAATTGAAGATAACTTCAGATGTTTTTCTGATTAAAAATCTAGTCCAAAATGGCAAGTAAAAGATCATCAAAATAGTAGTTTTGCCCCACTTAACTGAAGCTTTCATAACAACAGGATTTTGTTGGTCACTATATTATAAAGCAAAATGAGAAAAATTCCTGTCATGATAACTAGATAAAGGTTAAGTAATAAATCATACTTTAATTATGACAATCTCATAACACTTCAGGATCATACAGTGGATAACAATTCCACAAACAAGAACTTACTTGTGATTAGGATTTGATGACACTGACACTGAAGGCAGAAGACGTGTAACCAATGTATCATATAACTCATCAACACGGCTGCAAAGTGCAAACAACAGATGTAACTATATCAACTCAGTTCAGACTACCTATTCATATTCTACCACAAAAAACTTTGTATAGACAAATTTCAATGCTATTTTCATCTTTGCGTGCTGCTTTTTCAGGTTTACCTAATTCTTTTTTTCCCCGAGGAATCAACAGCTCCATAAGTTTCAACGATGGCAGCTAAACATGCGTTTGAATAACTATGGTTCTTTGTGGACAAGAAAAAAAAGACACAGATTCAGTGTCTATATCATTATCACGTAAGAAAAGTGGCATTCTATATAGAGTTCTTACTACATTTCCCTTAAAACGATTAGCAAAACTTGGGTATGAATAATAGGTTCGCTGCACCGTACTCCACAAACAAACTTGACATTTATATCCTATCTTCATTTTGTATTTGCAATTGAAGGAAAGAAAAAAAGTATATATGAAGATTAAAAAACACTTGAAAGTTATAACACGAAAGACCTTATACCTTCCCTCTACAACGTGAACTTGTTCCTTTTCAGCAGATAAAACCTGGCAGAACGAAGAGGGAATGTTGATACGAAAAGAAATTCCATTGGCAAATTGTTCAGAATCATTATAAAAATTAAAAGAAGCAGACCTGGCGAAGCAAGTGCTAGATTCCAATATCCTCTTGCCGTCGTTGAAGAGAAGGTTGCTTCCATTTACTCGATATCAAACGTCTTCTAAGTTCAACCATGGCAACAACACTGCTTCACGCTTCTCACAAAGAACCATTCACTCTTGAAGTTGTGAACGTCTAAATAAGTTTTCTTTGAAACAATCATCATCAAGTCGTTGTAGTATAGTGGTAAGTATTCCCGCCTGTCACGCGGGTGACCCGGGTTCGATCCCCGGCAACGGCGATATTTTTTTCTTTTTAATACTAAAAAGTTTAAATGTGCTTAGTTGCGCGTTGGATGCAAGATTAATACGGGTCTTAATGAAATAGACCGGTTCGATACTCGGCAACGGGAATTATAATTTTGTTTTTTTTACCTGTTCCTTCAAAATAATTAATTCGTTTTAATCTGAAAACAAATTTAAAATTATTTTGAATATAAGAAAAACTTATATAAAAAATTACAATTTTATGAAAACATATAACATCATGAATTAAAGTAAAAGAAGAAGGAAATTAAATAATAAGGATAAAAAGTTATTTAAACTTTTGGGTCTCAGTCAGCTAATTTGAGAAGGTATATAAAAATATCTAAATTTAAACCATCATTAGGCACTTCACCAGTCACGGCTGTTTCCAAATGGCACATTATCTGCATGTTTGTTTAACTGTTTATGCGTTTCTGATCCACGCATGAAGCATTATATTGTCAAAACAAACTCAAGCAACTATTTTGCTTGTGATGTGAATCAAAGCTGCCGAGTATGGGAATTCAAACATGCTATGTAGCCTGAAAAAAATAATATATTCTATCTGCATATTGAATTCCAGTCTCATTGACTATAGGAAGGAAGCCATTTAAAATATACACGGCCGATTAACGCGGCCATATTGACACTACTTGTAGACCTGATCAATAGCTTCAGGGGGAAAATATATAAAATTTGGTTAAAAAATGTGGTAGCAAGCCAAAAATTATCATAGAACAGAATGACAAACTGCTGAGCAGACTAAAATTCTAAGCGAGAATATTTTACAAAGATACAGTTCTCACCTTATATGTTCATGGGAGCCAATTCAAGAACCTAACTTGACTTGTTTAGTGCCTAGTCGAGTTCTAAGTACAAGACATTGCGTGCAAATATATAAAGCCAGTCTCAAGGGATTACATTAATACAAATATACAATGATCAATTATCTCCCCTAATCTATAACAGCTGCAGTTGACATCAGGAGAGAAAGACACAAGACCTAGGTAAGACCCATTATACTCGTCCATATCCTGTCCTTCACACTGCATAGACTACAAATCAACTCAATCCACAACAACATTACAAAGACGTCTCTTCTTTCTCCTTTGCTTCTTCTCATCCTCAGGCGACTGCACATTGAAACAAAATTGTATAAATTAGGTGCTACAAAAAGAAAAAATTGTAAGCTGAGGTTCAAGTCTAAATAAAATCCTCTTATCCAATAGTACAACGCATAGCACAAGGAATCTACGCAAGTTTTGAATCCCCTTCCCATTTATATGGGGGATAAACAACACACTGATTCACTTTACAGAACATGATCCTATCATAACATTGTTGCACAAAATTAAAATTTGGATGAAATTATTTATTAAGATGCCAGAAAGCCACTTGCCACAGTGCGGCATGGTATGGAGATAGCTTCCTATCTCCTACTAACATGCTTTCAACTTTTCATTTCTTGAGCAGAACAAAATTGCCCCAAATTATTCTAAAACATAATCTGTTATTTCTTTTAGCTTACCTCACTATTAACCAAATGAGGAACCTGAACCCTTTTGGAGCCATCAGGTAAACGCTTACAAGGTGAAGGGTTTTCCATATCAGTAAAAGCATTGCAAACCTGCAAACAAATCACAACCAAGCATGGAAAGGAACATTTGATGTTAAAACATGTTTTATTCATTAACTGCTGTAACTTTTTCTTCAAGTATTTGATAAGCCATTCTAGTAGCTTATAAGCTACTTTGACAAGTGACAACAGAAGTTTCCATCTCAAAAGGCATACAGAATTACAAACTTGGCAAAAACACCAAAAAGGGTCATTTTTACATTTTATTTACCAAATAGGGGCTGTTTTGCAATTATTTACCTGGGGGGTCTATTTTTTTATTACAAAGCGCCCCCCAGGAAGGCGCTTCCATGGAGCACGCGACACGTGACACAGCGCGGCGCACGAGGCAGCAACAGGGTAGCGCCCCTGACGCGGGCGCGTCTGGTAGCGCCCTGCCGCTGGGCGCGACTGATAGTGCCCAGCGCGTGGGCGCGACTGGTAGTGCCCCTGACGCGAGCACGACCCAGGCGCCTATGTATTTTTTAAATATATTTTAATAAATTAAGCTGATTAACAATTAAATAATTTAAAAAAATATTTGTCATTTAATTAAATTTTCTAATTTACGACGAAACTCAATTAAATTGTCATTTAATTAAGTTTTCTATGGTATAATATGAATTTTATAACTTTATAAAATATGAAATTTCCAGGTTATGATCTTTTGTTTCTTCAAAAAAAAAAAAAGTTATGATCTTTTGGAACTTTATAGCATATAACAGATGACTCATTGAATTGATAAGTAAAACATTGATTTGATTCAATACGTTGGTTGAGTTTAAACGTCTCTTAACATTAAAAAGAAAAAAAGAAATTAGATTTAGACCCACTAAAAAAATACATTTTCTCCCAGACTCAACGGAACTGGGAAGGGGGGCATGTATTTTTTTTTTAATTTAAATGTTTAATTTTGTTAAAATACAATTTTTGTTCCTCTATTCTCTTATATTTGTACTTTTAGTCCCATTATTTTTTAATGGAGATATTTTATTTTTTACTTTTAAAAAATCAACAATTTTAATTTTTGTGATCAATTTTAAATGTTGACATAAGTATTCTATAAACCTTAAGTGATAACTATTTATTTATTATGTACATGTCAAATATTTTTTTTAAATTATTTAATCGTTAATCAGCTTAATTTATTAAAATATATTTAAAAAATACATAGGCGTCTGGATCGTGCCCGCGTCAAGGGCACTACCAGTCGCGTCCAGCGGCAGGGCGCTACCAGACGCGGCCGTGGCAGGGCGCTACCAGACGCGCCCGCGTCAGGGGCGCTACCCTCCTGCTGCCTCGTGCGCCGCACTGTGTCACGTGTCGCGTGCTCCATGAAAGCGCCTGTCTGGGGGGCGCTTTGTAATAAAAAAACAGACCCCCCAGGTAAACAATTGCAAAACAGCCCCTATTTGGTAAATAAAATGTAAAAGTGACCCTTTTGAGTGTTTTTGCCATAGGAAGAAAACAACTGAACTGATTTGTTACCTGACTTTGGATGGCCTCAATTAACATGTCTTGACAACCAGATGCATGCACATTTTCTAAACTGGGGCACTGAAGCAACAGTCTCTCTGTACAAAATAAGGGGAAAAGGATCAATCATTAAGGAAATCCTTTATGATTGCATCAAATTTTTGGCTGATAATGACAATAGAACATGGGCGTAAAATGACTACCTGGATGTAAATTTCTACAAGAATTTAGATTTAGATCATTGAGTTGTGGGCAGTTCAAATACAAGGCCTGCATGTTAATTCAAAAAAAGAAATTCCAAATATTAGAAGCATGAGAAAAAACATGCTCAATAAACTTGTTTAGTCAAATAAAACTTACATCCAAGCCTGAGCATCCCCACAAACTAAGTTTCTTTAAACAGCTATGTTTGATGATTAACTTTTGGTTTGTAAGGTGTAGATTAGTACTAGATGTTTTCTGTAATTTGCGGTTATTTTCATCAGCAGTTGGATGGTGAGAATTAGGTTCACATATGGTCATGCCACAGTCCATAAGTTCAAGATGTGGCAATTGAGCCGTAGCAAATTGAATGCCACCTGAAATGTAAGAGAGACAGATGATTAGAAGGTAGAAATCAAACTAAATGAAAGTTGGTGAAGTAATTGAATAAATAAAACAGTGATTACTTGAAGTCACATTGGGGCAAAGGGCGAGAAGGAGTCTTGTCAATGTTTCAGAGAACACATTGCAAATCATGCTAACACCACTGTCACTAACACTGGATCTGCGATATTAGTTAAACCATTAAGCATACTTCATGAAACAGGTAACACATTCACACGCTCAATCTAGATCTTCTCCAATCAACAATCTCACCAGCCCCTCACCAACCAAATTTCTGTTCATTGCAGGATCAATTTATTTGCATCTAATGGTTCACAGCTATTGACCAATTTATTTTGCAATTGGTCAATTAACCACAAGGTTGATCATTGTTTTAAAAGCTTTATCGATGATTTTTGAAATTAATCAATTGACATGAAAATTGGTCAATGTTATTGGAGATTGACCAAGAACAACAACAACAAAACCTCATCCTACTAGGTGAGGCAGGTGATGACCAATTGATCAATTTCCAAAAATACATTGACCAAATTATGCATTAAAATTGATCAACCTTTATTAAAAATAACCCATGTAACTAATTAACCAATGGTTGTAGACTTTTAGATACAATGAACCTCTGTGATTTGACTAAAGACGGAGTTGGCTGGGGAGGATCCATTTTGGCCACTCATCCACTCTCAAACTATACCTTACTACTCCCAGTTTTCCACTTCTTTATAACGTGTACTGTATCAAGTTGCTACAGAACTTTAATTGTTCCCATTTTCCAAGGCATATTTATTTTCAGAACTCCTATAGAACATCAAAGAAAACTAGACTGGAAACAGACATACCCACTGAGATCAAGCAATTCCAGATTTAGATAGCTTGAGGCAATTGCAGCAATCGATGCATCAGTGACTTCGGATCCAAGAATAAGTGAAAGCATTCGCAGCCCACTAATAGTGGAACCAACAAAATTTCGTCAATCTTATCATTAAGGCAGATGTTGCAGCAGTAAAAAATCAAATACAACCTATGATGCATAGATACTATACTATTATCTGATATGGCAATTAGAGTTAGATACTTGCAAAAATATATAAGATACAGTACATGTATAATGCGTATTTACGATAAAAATTCATAAAACATAATAAATATATAATTGTAATTCTAAAAACCAAATAACAAGTATAAATCATTGTGATTATAAATCACTTCCTATTTGTAGTATTAACTCCAACCTTTCTTGAGATCATTCATAAAGAGAAGAGTTTCCATTCTGGATTCATCAAGGGACAATACTTCTACATTTCTATATTATACATGCTTTTATTAGAATTTCATAATTTTGTTTTAAAGCTTGAATCCTTTACTGGCATCGATGAAGTATTCAAAAGTATTAGATACTGATACAGATACATGAAACAAATGACAATATTGGTGCTTCATGGAATATAACAAAAAAACGAATGAGGAAGACAATGTCTCATGTAAATGAAAATACTATCGGCTGCTTAAAGAACTTGTAGGAAACAAACATAAAGTATTTAATAAAAAATATTATATTTATAAAGCAAAAATTATGTCAACACCTACATCTGAAATAAATCTGTGCTCACTCACTCTCTGCATATAAAGGGGTATATGTCTAGTACAAACTTGAGGTGAGATTAATAATGACTGGAATTTATGGATTATAGTAAAGATTTAGACAAACCTTAACTTAGCAGCAGTAAGAGCAAGCACAGCAGCATGAGAAAGCCGCATTGAAGATATATGCATGTTTTGCAACCTCGGGCAACTTCTTCCCAAACCTTGAACCATGTTTGAAAGATCAGTACTGTCACTTTCTCGGTGAGCAAACTCCAATGAAATCTCTCTCAACTGAGGACAATTGAAGACCTACCATTTCAGAGTATCTGTTAGTAACTAGATTTCACTCTGAGTAAGATCAAAGGGATATATCAAATTAAGAAATTGATCACATCACACAAGATTAAAAGAAGATAGAAAAGTTAATCACCATCTTAGAAAGAGAGTACAGATCGGACAACCAAAGGGTAGAAAGACTCGAAGAACAAAGAACAAAACCTCCAAGGTTAGAACAACCTTCCATCTTGAGGCTTTTGAGGCTCTTTTTATCAGCAACAAATCTAGCTAACTCAACCCTGCATTGTTAGTGTTGCAGAATAGGCAAAATTAATCAGCAAAAAGTGGCATCCTCTGGTTAAGCTTGCATACTACTACAAATTGTTTAAAGCTTGGTTGTGGCCAAAGTTATGAATTCTGAGAAAAATGAAATTTACAAACCTTTCAACAATAAAAAAAAAAAAACAATTTTAACTTTTAAGCATGAGGCTCATAAAATATATCCATATTTACACTTCAAATTTAATTTTATTTTACCATCTAATCAAAATTAAATCTTCTAACTTATTTTCAAAATATTATCAAGTACATGTTAACCTCAGTTTTTTTATATTATTTCTTTCAATGCCATTTCTCTCGATCAACCAAAATCTATAATGAAAGAACCTTAACATTTTTTTTTAAAAACAAGGCATGAAAGAACCTTAACGCGACTTGCAAACATAAACTTTCATAATCAATCCACTAATACCAAATTAGCAAGTATTAAATAAATCATCATCTTCAATAGATGTAAAAAAATCTGACATTCCGAACCCTAATTAGAAACAATTTTATAAAGTAGAACAAAGATATAAATACAAAAAGTTGTACGAATTCAAGTTATATATAATTTTGTGTCACTGAATCAAACCACAATCACTTGTTCAATTTTTTTTCTAACACAAATTGCAAACTCGAGTGCTCAACAACTAGAAAAACCACTTTCCAATTTAAAACGAAAAGAAATAAACAAAGAGCAAGAACATGACTAATACCCGCTGATACGATTAACTGCAGTATCAGAGACCGAGATCTCCAAGAATGCCAAATTCAGGCATGAGAACGCAATACAAGCAAGCATCGTGGAATCCACGTCACTGAAACAACAACGAACACGGCTTAAAGTTACAATCTCAATTTTAATACAAAATTATTGTCCTTTAGTCCATTCTAAGCACAATATTCTTTCCATCAGTTCACTGTTCAAATTATAGCATCGTGTGCTTTCGGATTTGTCCTTTTCCTCATCCATTAATCAAATCACATCTTACCAATTGCAAAGATCTTGCATAGTGGTGCAGGTTTAAAGGTTTACATGTTCGATCTCATTTTTTTTAATTTAAGTTAAAGAAGAAGAAAATTGACCCCAGACCTTTCCATTCTAAGAGAGAGTTTCACAATCCCCGGACACTTCTGCAAAATCGACGACACAAAACCCACCTGAGCCCACGCCGGAACCCTAATCCTTAACTCCTCCGCTGCCCTCCACAAACTCCTCGTCATCTCCCTCCAACCTCTGCTCACCTTCGCCGCCGACAACAGCCCCGCCGGCGGCAGTCTCCTCAAAACTTCCCATAAAAGATTCCCCGGCAAACCAGACGAATCCAGATCATCCTCTTCGGGCCACGCGTCAACAGGCTCCGACGGATCGAATCTGCCGGTCTCATCCTCGTCGAAGGAGAGAGCGCGGCGGAGGTGGGACGACGGGCGGAAGGAGGCGGAAACGGCGGAGAAAGAGGAGTGAGAAGGGGTGACAGTAGAAGCAGAGGTGGGAGTGGGGGTGGTCTTGCTGGAGCAGTCATGGCCCTTCTTAGGTAGGCCGCAGCGGCCACAGTTGTAGTTGCCGCGTTTCTTGCCGCCGCGATTTGCGTCGGAAGAGACGGTGGGAACGATGAGGGGTTCCGGGTGAAAATGTTGCATAGTGTTGGAGTTTCGTTTGGTGAGTGAAGACGGCAAAGGAAGCATTGGAAAAAGTAAAATAAAGACGTTGCCCGGGAGAGTTCGCGCCTTTTTGTTTTTGTTTCCCTCTTCTATGTTTTATTACTAAATTTTAACCATTTTTAGACATTTTTAAATTGAAAAATGGTCTGATTCAATTTAATTATTTTTGCCCCCGTGGGGATGGTAGTAAGTGTTTACTTTTTTTAAAAAAAAAAGTATATATAAATTTAAAAGCAAAATCTGTTGGGATAAAATAAAATGGAGTTTAGTTGATTTTTTAACTGTTTTTAGAACACTTTTCTCTTAATTCTAAAAACAAAAAAAAATGGGTTTTTCATTCTTGTTGATGTAGTTCAATCTGGTTGCTTAAGGTCCGGTTTGGGTGTTGATGAAGATAGTATTTTGATATTTTGAATAAAAATGGTATTGACTTCACGTTATTATAGTTTACAACAGCTTTCTAAAGATTGAAAATAATAAAAAAGTTAAAACTCACAACAGAAGCTGAAATTAGTTTTTAGAAATTTCAAAATAAAAACTAAAAGCCATCCTAATTTTTTAATTCATCATTGGTTTTGTTCAAAATTTAATTGCAGTTTAATTCGATTCAATTTAATGTTGTTTAGATTAAATCGCTTTTCAGTTTAAATTTTACTTTTATTTGAAAATACTAAAATAAATAACAAGATATATAATAAATATAACAAAAAATAATTTAAAATATATAATATCTCATTTGTAAATCATATATAATGAATAATTAATAGTAAATGACTCTTTAAATATAAATTTGATCCATCAGGGAGTTTTTTAAGAAAACATGTATAATTTAATTCCTCCTCTAATATTTAGTTTGGGCACATTTGTAGGGGATAAAAAAAGATCGATATGATTAAACGCAATAAAATAAAACCTTAATTTTCAACCAGGATTTGAATAGTGTGGTCTCACCCTTTCTCTGATAGTTGGACCACCCTAAAATGTTCAAATGTTTTAAAACCATAAAATATACTTATAATTAAATAAACGTCCGAGATATTATAGTTATAATATGTTAAAAAATCGTAAGCCATATAAAATTTTAAAGAGACATTTCAGCAATTGCATTATCTAATATTATCTTCATAAGTTCATAAGTTCGAGGAGAGACTCAGCATCAGATTTTTGTGCAATTATTCTATACGGATGAGCAATTATCTAATATTATCTTCATAAGTTCATAAGTTCGAGGAGAGACTCAGCAATTGCAATTTTTGTGCATGTCCGGCATGTTTTAAAGTTTAAGGAACGAATCTTCGCTGTACAGATCGTGGTGTGTTCTCGTACTCATCTAACTTTAAGTTTAAGGAAGATCTTAACTCAAATTTAATATTAAAAAATAGCATCGTGCAACACGCCGCGTAAAAAAGATGATTATTTATATTAATTGTTAATAAATTAAATATAAAAGTTTTATAGGTCAAACACACGTGGTTATTTAGTTTTACGAAGAAGATGAAGATGATATCGCTACAGAGTCTGAAGTTCACACGGCACGACCCCACTCCCTTTCTGTCATTAAATAGGCATTTATAGAATTAATCAATCGGCAAGCACCATATACTGTATTATTTCCTTCTTCAGCTTAGCTCAACCACTTCCACTTCAACAATCAACATGGCTTCATCACTCGCAACCATACTCGTCGCCTTGCCCCAAACCCCGCAATGCCGTAGCACCTTCCGATCCGATCCACCCAAACTATCCCTAACCCTAAAACCCAAGGCCACTGTTACATGTAAGGCCACCCTGTCCACTACCCTGGAGACTAGCATCCAGCAGCAGCAGCAGCAAGATGACCAAAAACAAAAGCCCGTGGCCGAGGTGTGGCGCAAGATCCACGGGGAGGACAACTGGGCCGGGCTTCTGGACCCGATGGACCCGGTTATGCGAGGCGAGCTGACCCGCTACGGCGAGATGGCCCAGGCCTGCTACGACGCATTCGACTTCGACCCGTACTCCAAATACTGCGGCAGCTGCAGGTTCCCCTTGCCCGAATTCTTCGACTCCCTGGGCATGACCAACGTGGGCTACACCATGACGCGGTACCTCTACGCCACCGCCAACATCAACCTCCCGAACTTCTTCCGCAAGTCACGCTGGCCTCACAAGATGTGGAGCAAGCACGCCAACTGGGCGGGCTTCATCGCCGTCTCCGACGATGAAACCAGCAAGCGCCTCGGCCGCAGAGACATCGTTATCTCGTGGCGAGGCACCGTCACCCACGTGGAGTGGGTGGCGGATTTGCTGAATTTCCTGAAACCGATCTCCCCTGACATTCCCTGTTCAGACAGGAAAGTCAAGGTAGAGGCCGGTTTCTTGGATCTGTACACGGACAGGGAGCCAGGGTGCGGGTACTGTAAGTACTCTGCGAGGGAACAGGTTTTGGGAGAGGTGAAGCGGTTGATGGAGAAGTATGCGGACGAGGAGGTTAGTGTTACGATAGCCGGACATAGCCTTGGGAGTGCGATGGCGATATTGAGTGCCTTTGATATTGTTGAAACTGGGGTGAATGTGGGGAAGGATGGGAGAAAAGCGCATGTTTCGGTGTTTTCGTTTTCGGGGCCGAGGGTGGGGAATGTTAGGTTTAAGGAGAGGTTGGAGGGGGAGCTTGGGATTAAGGTGCTGAGGGTGCATAATGCTCATGACATGGTGCCACAGTCGCCGGGGTTGATTTTCAACGAGGATTCGCCGCAGTGGTTGCTGAAGCTGGTGGAGGGGTGGTTTCCGTGGTGTTACTTGCACGTTGGAGAGGAGTTGCAGTTGGACCATAAGAAATCCCCGTTTCTCAACCCTGACGGGGATGCTTCCTGCGCCCATAACTTGGAGGCTCACTTGCACTTGCTAGATGGGTGAGTTATAGTACATTAATAGTTAGAAAAAATTATATTTTTGGTCTATCCCTTTATCTCTAATTTTAAATTTAATTCCCACTAATTTAATTCATAAATTTCATCTTTCTATTTTGTGAAATTGTGCAATATTAACACAATTAAATATTGATTATTAATAAGTGATGTTGATAATCACATGTCACCTTTTTATTGAATCATGACTGTCACGTGTCATATTCTAATTGGTCAATGAAAATAACAATGTATTTCATCTTTTATGGAGTTGACATCTAATCAGAACATGACACGTGACCGTCATTATCCAATAAAAATATGACATGTAACAGTTAACATCACTCACTAACAATCAACATTTAGTTATAACCTAGAGTTACATGATTTTATAAAATAAAAAAACTAAATTTATAAAACATTTAGTTATAACCTAAAGTTACACGATTTTATAAAATAAAAAAACTAAATTTATAAATTAAATTAGTGGAGACCAAATTTAAAATTAGAGATAAATTTAGAAATGAAAAATATAATTTTATGTAATAGTTACTATTCATTATTCCTTTTTTTCCTTATTCAATTCAACAGTCACACACGCACTGAATATAATGAGTAATGCAATAAAATTATACATAAAATAAAAGCAAAGTGAAAGAAAAAGTACTTGAGAAGAGGAAAGAAATTATAATCTTCCAAATAATTCATGTTAAAAAGTAGTCGTTGCTGCATCATCATCATCATTGTTTTTCTTTTGTATCCGATGCCAACATTAATTATTATTAAGATAAATATGCTAACAGAGGTAAACATTAGAGTTATTGGTTTATCTATATAAAGATAAGTTTAGCGACGTTTTTGAGGGGACCAGCTGGTCCATGTTCCTTTTTTTCTTGTGTGCAGTACCAAAGAAGGCCCGTGCCCCTTCATTACTTGAGAAGACGAAAGAAATTAAAATAAAAGGAAATTATTATAAAGATACATATATATAGTATTGTATAGATTCCACATTTCCAACCCACTCTGATTGGAGGCAAAAGTAAAAAGGGTGCAATTTGTTTTAAAATTTACCATGGCTAGTTTTTCAATTAATATCCATTTAGGCTAAGTCATAATAAGATTACGATCTCTAATTTAAAAGTTACAATATTTATTATGATTTTTTTAATCAACTTTAAAGTCGTAATAATTTTTTTCATGACTTTTAGGTCGTAACAGTTATTTTTTTATATAATTTTAAGGTCGTAAAGTAAATTATTTATTTTTATAAAATTATAAATAATTTTTTATTTTAATTATTTCAAGAATTAATATATGTTTTATTTTTTGTTTTATTTAATATTTTATATATTTTATATGATTTTATTTTATATTTATATGTTTTTGTATATTATTTTACTTAATATCTTTATTATATTTTATATTTTTATATTTTATATTTTTATTTAAATTTAAGTCTTTTACATTATTTTTTAATTTAAAAAATAAATAATAATCCTTAAAAATAGTAAAAAAATATTAAATATAAAAATATAGAAAATTTTAATAAAAAATAAAACATACTTTAATTCTTTAAATAATTAAAATAAAAAATTATTCACCATTTTATATAAAAAATTAATTTACTTTACAACTTTAAAGTCATACAAAAAACTATTACTACTTTAAGAAAATAATTTTTTTTAATTAAAATTTTTATTTATATTTTATTTTATATATATATAACTAAAAAATGAAAATAAATTAATATTAATTTATGAACAAAACTTAAAAAATGAATCAAATAAGATAAAACCCTCCAAAATCCTTCTTTGATTTGAATTTATTTAGTTCAAAATCTTTTTATTTTTTTATTCTGAAATAAAAAAATCATTGAAATCACAAAAATCATATTTAAAAAAGTTAAAGTTATATAAAATTTTACGATTTTTTAAAATAAATAAATAAAAATCGTAATAAGTATTAGAACTTTTAATTCGGAAGTCATAATTCTTACTCCTAAACGGCTGATAATTTAAAATCTATTCCTATGGTAATTTTTTTTTTAAAAAAAAAAAAAAAGACACCCTATTGGTACTTTTGCCCTGATTGGATGGGGATTAGATTTCGAGGGAATATATATGATGGTTCTCGAGAGTCAGGTTTTCCAATAATCATTATTCTTTGGAAATATTATAAATGCATTTGCTACGTATATAAAAGAATTTTGGAAATATTATATTAGGGACTCCAACACTGTATACTATCAGGCACTCGAAATATTAGTATATGGATGACTAAAACATTTCTATCTTTATGGAAATTTTGAATTTCCTTTCCTTACATGAAAATGTTTTATTGAGAAATGTAATAAGGATTTAATATGAACAACTTAATAATTTTGGAAAATTTTAAAAATTTCTCTACTAAATATCTTCCAAGAGTCCACATAATTTTTTTATATAATACTGTGAAATAAAATAAGTGAGATGACAAAAAGACAGAAAATAAAAGAAATTGTGAAAAAATATTATGATGGAAATGTAACATGCTCTTGAAATAAATACAAATTATGTTAGCAGTATATATAGACAACAGTGGGTGCCTCGGTGACAAAGATAAGGAATGGACCAAAAGGGGGATTCACTACTGTTCAAACGTCGTTCACAGACTTCACAGCATGGACTGACAGAGTGGCAGTAGTCCATCCAGATTTTTCTTGAATTAGTTTAGTATATAAATTTTAAATTCTGATGAAGATATAGATCATAGATGCGACAATATTTTTTGTGAGTAGGCACGTGAAGTAAATAATTAATTAATGAGTGGAATCTTAATTTTTCATCAGCATATATAACACATGCATGCATGCAATTAGAAAGTTGATTATAGTATACATGCATGTTGGTTAAACTTATAAATAAAGTGTGGCGTATATTCATGCAGATACCATGGGAAGAATCGTGGATTTGAGCGAACAAGTGAGAGGGACCTTGCTCTGGTGAACAAGGACTGTGACTTCTTGAAAGATGAGCATTCGGTGCCACCACGGTGGAGGCAAGACTTGAACAAAAACATGGTCAGGACTGAAGATGGACGCTGGGTGCTCGCTGATCGTCCACTAGCTCAAGATCCACATGAAGATATTGATCATCATCTCGGAGAGCTAGGCCTCGCTTCTTCTCATACTCACACTCATAATTGAATGGATTCATTGCATCTTTTGGAGACTATCTTGGAGTATTTTTGCACGAGCACCACGCTTATAAAAACAAAATCAATTTAAAAGTTGGAATGGTATTCAAATAACTCAACTTATAAATATTGTTATGGACTTTATTGTTAAAAAATATAATATAGTTATTAAGATAAATATGCCAACAGATGTAAACATTAGAGTTATTGGTTTATCTATATAAAGATAAGTTTAGCGACGTTTTTGAGGGGACCAGCTGGTCCATGTTCCTTTTTTCTTGTGTGCAGTACCAAAGGAAGGTCCGTGTCCCTTCATTACTTGAGAATTGAGAATAGAGGTGAAAATGAGTCAAGACAAGTTAAGCTTTATTAGATTTGAGCTCGGCTTGAGTTGAATATATAAGGCTTGAGCTTAGGCTTTTTTTTAAGGCTCGGCTCGGCTTACATAAAAGTCTGGCTTGGCCCACGAGCCTATTTAAAAGTTTGCTTAAAGACGTCTTTGATTAATTAATTATTTTAAAACTTAGTGAAATATTAACTAAAAAAAGAAACTTATAAAATTTTATATAAGTAATGTACAAATTCAAAAATAATTGATAAACAAAATCATATTGTATTCAAGTCGTTAAAGCACAAAGTATATCAAAAGAAAATAAAAAGAGCATAATATTAAAAAATATATGGATTAGAGATGGTTTACACTAATATAGCCAAACAAAAATTATTATTAGTTAAATTAACAATTTTTAATCCAATTTTTGAATATATAATTATATTAAATATTTTTTAAAAAAATATATCTACAATAATTTTATCTTAGTCTACTCAAGCCATATCTTATATACTATTAATCGAGGTCGTACCCGAATCAAATAAACATTAAAAATGCAGTATCTAGGAAGTGATCCTAGGTCGTCTCCCAACGAGTAATGATCAACCAAACGTTCATAACATATAGTAATAAAACAATAACGAATTGGGGGGTTGTTTGTTTTTGTAAATTAAACAGCAAGTAAATTTGAATTAGAAAACAATAGAATTAAAACATGTTTCCCCTTGATTCACAAACAAGTCTCTTATTCTAGGTTACACGAATTTATCCTTAATCAGTTCAACCACTTAATCCAACCGTAAATTAAATTACTAAGCGAAAATTAACATAAAGCTGTTGTTATGTGATTAAACAATATATACACCAATTAATCATGAACGAAACTGATCATTAAGCATGAATGTAAATTAAGCGCAGAGACAATTAATCAAGCACTAAGCATGCATGGATTAATAGCAACAAATACAAGGTAATTGGTGAAATGGAAAAACTGATATGTATTCAATAGTAATAACAAAACATCAAAGAGAGTTGTGTTTAATCCTCAAGAGAAAACAATGTTGGAGACTTAGCCTTCCATTAATCAGTAGAAATGAAATTGTAGATTGAAGCCGAAACGAAATTGCAGAAAACGAAATTTATTTTACGTGAACAATGTACATAAACAGTAATAAAAATTAGAATTATAAAATCCTAGAATTATTCTCCTCTCCGAAAAAAAACTCCATAAACTAAAACCTTGGTGTTGTTATATAGGTCCTCAGTCCCAAAGCTCACAAATCTATTTTAAGTCCAAGCCCATAAACGAAATAAAATAAAATCTGAACAAGATAAGATAAGATTGGATGAAATAAAATATGGATAAAATAAAATCTAGATAGAACAAAATCTGAATAAGATAAGATTTGATAAAATAAAGTTATTATTATTATTATTATTATTATTGTTAGTTAAACAAGCCGGCTTATCAAGCTTAACAAGGTTTTTTATAGTTTGAGCTTGGTCTTTTTATCTAAAAAGGTTTTTTAAAAAACTTGAGCTTGACCTTTAAAGTAAACAAGCGAGCCGAGCCAAACCTTACATAGGCCGAGCCAAAGGCCCTTGACAAGCAGCTCGGCTCATTTCCACCCTTACTCGAGAAGACGAAAGAAATTAAAATAAAAGAAAATTATTATAAAGATACATATAGTATTCTATTGATTCCACATTTCCAACCCACTCTCATGGGAGGCAAAAGTACAAAAGGGTGTAATTTGTTTTTTAAAATTTTCGGTAGATTTTAAATTAATATCCATGTAGGGATAAATCAGGATTAGGATCTCTAAATTGAAAGTCACCATATCTATTATGATTTTTTTTAATATGACTTTAAATCGAAACAATTTTTTTATGACTTTAAAGTTTAGTTTTTTTTATTTTAATTATTTAAAGAATTAATATATGTTTTATTTTTTTTTGTTTTATTTAATATTTTTATATGGTTTTATTTTATATTTTATGTTTTTATATATTATTTTAATATCTTTATTATATTTAATATTTTCATATTTTTATATATTTTTATTTAAATTTAAGTCTTTTGTGTTGGACAAGTGACCTCAATAACTTAAGAAAAGAGTGAATTAAGTTTTAAAATTTTTCAGTAACAAACTTTAACCCCCTTTGAAATAATAGGTTCGAAATGCAAAAGAAGAAACAACAATTAATTTAATAATGTTAGATTGCAATAAAATAAATGAGATAAGGGAAGAGAGAAATGCAAACTTTATTTATATTGGTTCGGCCACTTCCGGTGCCTACATCCAGTCCTCAAGCAACCCACTTGAGATTTCCACTATTTTTCTAAATCCTTTACAAACTTTTAACACACCTTAGAATCCCTCACCCTTATGTTCAAAGATTCTCCAAGAGATAACTCGTCTCTTGATTATAATTATCACAATCCAAGAGAAAATCAGTCTCTTGATTACAACTCAATAGAATGACAAATGTTTACCCAAGAGTTGTTGATAGAAAATTTGACAATTAAGTTATCTTAAAATATATATATATATATATTTTTTTAAGTTAGACACACATATATATAGGCACATCGTGCCTTTTCAAAATGGTTTGAAGAGATGTCTTTTCAAAAAACTTTTTCTTAAATTTTTCACTAGTAATCGGTTATAGATTTCTAGTAATCGATTACATAGTTATATTTTGAAAGGTCATGACTTTTCAAATTGAATTTAAGGAGTTCCGTTGCTGATAATCAATTACACATCAATGCTAATCGATTATAGCCTTGGATGTTGGAAATAATGTGTTTTGAGACAAAAGCTTGATCAACCAATGAGTTGGTCTTAGGCCTTATCTTTTTCTTGATCTTGTTTGCTTGACCTTAAATTAATCTTGAAGTAATGTTTAACCTTTGAATGTTTGTTGAAGCAACATTATTTGATTCTACTTTGACATCATCAAAACCTTGTATTCATATATTCACATTTTGTATCATTTTTTTAATTTACAAAATAAATAATAATCCTTAAGAATAGTAAAAAAGTTATTAAATATAGAAAATATATTAAGTAAAAAATATAAAAAATGTTAAATAAAAAATAGAACATACTTTAATTATTTAAATAATTAAAAAATTATTCACAATTTTATTTAAAAAATTAATTAACTTTATGACTTTAAAATCATAAAAAACTATTATGACTTTAAGAAAATAATTTTTTTAAATTAGAATTTTTATTTTATTATATATATATAACAAAAATGAAAATAAGTTAATATTAATTTATGAATAAAACTTTAAAAAATGAATCAAATAAGATAAAACCCTCCAAAATCCTTATTTGATTTGAATTTATTTAGTTCAAAATCTTTTTATTTTTTTATTCTGAAATAAAAAAATCAAAGAAATCACAAAATCCATATTTAAAAAAAGTTAAAGTTATATAAAATTTTACAACTTCAATATTTAAAAAATAAATAAAATAAAATAAAAATCGTAACAGATATTACGATTTTTAATTTATAAGTCATAGTTCCTGTTATGAGTTATCCTATATGACTTATCCTAAACGCGAAATAATTTATTTATTTTTTAAAATGACACCCTACTGGTACTTTTGCCCTGATTGGATGGGGATTAGATTTCTTTTTTCATTAGAGGGAACATATATGATGGTTCTCGAGAGTCAGGTTTTCCAATAATCATTATTCTTTGGAAATATTATAAATGCATTTGCTACGTATATAAAAGAATTTTGGAAATATTATATTAGGGACTCCAACACTGTATACAATCAGGTACTCGAAATATTAGTATATGGACTCCAACACTGTATACAATCAGTTTAGTATATAAATTTTAAATTCTGATGAAGATATAGATCATATATGCGACAATATTTTTTGTGAGTAGGCACGTGAAGTAAATAATTAATTAATGAATGGAATCTTAATTTTTCATCAGCATATATAACACATGCATGTATGCATGCAATTAGAAAGTTGATTATAGTATACATGCATGTTGGTTAAACTTAATAAATAAAGTATGGCGTATATGCATGCAGATACCATGGGAAGAATCGTGGATTTGAACGAACAAGTGAGAGGGACCTTGCCTTTGGTGAACAAGGACTGTGACTTCTTGAAAGATGAGCATTCGCTTCTTCTCGGGGAGCTAGGCCTCGCTTCTTCTCATACTCACACTCATACTCATAATTGAATGGATACATTGCATCTTTAGGAGACTATCTTGGAGTATTTTTGCACGAGCACCACGCTTATAAAAAACAAAATCAATTTAAAAGTTGGAATGGTATTCAAATAACTCAACTTATAAATATTGTTATGGACTTTATTGTTAAAAAATATAATATAATTTATGGAATCCCTCGTGTCTACAAGTATTTTAGGATTAACTAAGATTTTAGTCTCTTAATTTTTTTATATTATAATTTTTTGTTCTTTTAAGTTTTTTTTGATAATTTTTAATCTTTTATTAATTTTCTGTCAAAATTTTTAGTTATTCTAAATTTTTTTGCCTAGTTTATTTTTACTAAAGATAAAAATTGCTCATAGTTTGTGCTTGCTATTGACAGACAGACTAATGTGTATGAAATTATTACACATATGGACCTTAGTTACACTATTTTACCACTGTTGCATTGAGCATTGAGGTTAAATTCAGTTGAAAACGAGACTGAACTAGGCGGTTGAATTGAAATATATACTGATTTTACTTCAGTTATTTCATTCGTATAAGCACCCAAATGTGATCACTCGTCTTACTTTTCACTTCCGAAGCTAGAATTCAGTACTTGTTCCAGTGAAATTGGTTTTTCTTGTCCTTTTTTTAGCTGTTCCAGTGCTGTTCACTTAGTTTAGGTTAATATTTAATTTTGTGATTCAATTTAAAATGGTGTGATTTTCAAGGGACAGAAGGAGACAGCTGGGAAAGGGACAGCTGAGAAGTCAGGTGCACACTGCTACATTAGCAATAAACAAGCAACTGGATAAGAAAAAAAAAGGCATACGTAGAAATTAGAATAAGCGATGTGAAAGCTCTGGATGAGAAGAAATCAATAACTTAGTAAGTTTGAAATTGGATACACAAGTAGTTTTTAATACAACAGAAAAGGACATAACTCTTTGCAATTTCTACAATACATGCATCATCACATGGGGGTTTAGAGGGACAATCCAGACTCTTCATCCTCTTCAAGGGTGGAAGTGTAGACAAAGAAGAGAGCCCATATGAGACCAAAGACACCAAACAGGATCCAACCAAGAAGGTTGTTGCTAAGCCCAAAGGGAAGCCCAGTTCCTTCAGTGCTGAGTCTCTCATCAACCAAAGCCATGGCTGCTGGGCTTGACATGGTTGCGGCAGCTGCAGCTGCTAACAAGGATGCCCCCATCCCTAGGTTTGAGCTGCTTGAAGGCTTTTCCTCCATGGAGCACCTCACTCTCCCCGCCTTGGCCATTGCTGGCAATCCTGTACAATTTATGTTTGCAATCTATGAATGATGTCAATTAATATAAGGAAAAGGTTGATCCATTAATCAGCATCATCTAAAACCAAACTATAAGTCTAAACATTAAATATGATATTTTTTTGTGTATTATATTAGCACCGAGATTAAAACCTATAATCTTATGCATACTGATACTTGTCAGTTGTCATTAGCCTGACACTAGTGTACATGTGTAAATATGAGAACTCTGTTTTCTCTTTCTTTTCTTTTTTGTGTATAATATTGACACTGTGGTTAGAACTTATAATCTCGTCATTCTCATGCATATTAGCATTGGCTTGATCTTAGTAATAAATATTTTCTTTTATCCATAAAAATTAAAAAGGAATACGGGTTTACAACAACTTAGGCATGCTAAGCTAGACCCCTTGGTATATCCTAGTGGGAAATAATTAAATGAGAACTCTGAAATTGCTAATTCTTTTTCCCCTTTATTTTTGTCGTCTTAACTCTTAACATGTGTTTGCAACGTTTTGAGCACAAGGAAATCAATCAGAAATGGGAAGAGATTAATTACACTTTTATTCTAGAACTAGAAAGAAATCATATTATTATCTCCCTAAAGCCTTAAATCATAATATCATTTTTCTTAAGGAGAAAACTTACCAAGAACGGTAGAGGATGAGGCCCCAACAGGTCGTTTGAGCACATGACCTGTGCGAGTGATTGATGTAGTTGGGGTGCCGGCGATGATTGTTGCCATTTTTCTTCACTAACGAATCAGAGTAAGAGTATGCTATTGCTACGCAACTTTTGTCACGGTTGCAGTTTATTTCATATGCATGCGCAAAGATTTCAAATTTTTTATTATTATTGGTGGTGCAGTGTCTGCCCATACACCACACACCATGGATAGGTTGAAAACCCGTCATTTGATATCCATATCTGCAAAGTCCCAATTATTTATCTCCACGTGTCACATAATCCATTCTGTATCAGATATTTCACTAAATAGAAGCTTCATTGGCTTAACCCCTTACCCAACTAGTAACAACGACGTAATAATTACTAGGAAAATACTGGTTACAAAAATGTTTTCGTAAAATAATATACGAAGGAGCTGATTGGTTATTTTTTTGGTATCCGTTCGTGCGTAAAAATTTTCATGCTCAATAGCAATGCTCTATGTACTAACTACCTGAACATTATCATTTGAGCACTGATTTTTTAACACCTCACATTTTCAAACACCTAATATTCTTCATTTCTCTTTTTATTTTTCTTCCTATCACATATTCACTTTTCTAATAGCACAACGAGTGTCTAATAAACCATATCACATTCAAGACATATAAGTCGGAAGAAGCAAACATTACACTAAAAATACATGAATCCCACTGGGTTCTAGATTCATATAACAGGGACAATGATCACACGGCATAATTAACGTTACAAATCAAATTGCAACCGTCATTTCCACAATTTGTGTATAAATTAGTTCCTTAAAGTAATTGATTGTTATCAGCGGTAGCACGACCAAATAGAGCACGGGAATGAATATTATGTACACAACAACCAATAGCATCTCCAAGCAGCTAAAATACCTATGCGAGTCTTATTTCATCTCAATGTCACTACAATTTAGCTAAGCTTCTAAAAAGATATATGTCGGAAATTCTATGCATCTATGAAGGGCTTTACAGGATGAATCGCCAAAGAACAATAAAGAATCGACTGAAGCAGGCAAATTGATCAAATAAAACCTGCCAGGTAGAGTAATAATATTTAAATTTTGGGCTACGCCTGGAGATTGCAACGTTGCAAAATAGGGAGGTCAAAGTTCAAATATTTGGTCCAGTAACTTCGGTATCTTCCCATTGCAATGTCCAACCACGGTTTCCTAATTCCATCGTAGTGTATAATGGCAGCTCGCTCAATCTCGTTTTTATCGACAACTGAGTCATAACCAAGGCCAAGAATGTGCCACCGTCTGTCCAAAACCTTAGTCTTGTTATAGAAAGTGAGCCAGCCTAAAGGCAGACTTCCAATGTTCCACAATGGTCTCTTGGAACCCTGCAATTAATCATAGAGAAACACCTCAGATTATTGTTGCATCGGAATTTAATAGAAACTAAATCTGTGTTTCATCTAGCGGCAAATTAAACAAAACTTTGACATGCTCCCTCATTAGATTCAACCATCAAAATTAGAAAAATGAAAATGTTGCTTTGAATAACAAATCTAAATGTCATGGAGATGTCAAATCTTTGACCTCTTAATACTGGTCCAACACGCAGATAAAAAAAAATCCTTAATAAGTCATAAAACTACTAGATTAAGCATTCTAAATAATGCAAAAGATAACTGTGCACTATGATTAATACAATCCAATTTCAAGGGAGCTTATAGCCTTTGAACTCTAATTTATCAATGCCAGAAGCCAAACTGAAGATTTGAAGAAATTTAGAAGTAGGAAAATTTTCTGAGATGGGAATAAAAAGCAGTCTCTAAACAGAGAAAAAAGAAGTGTACAACAAAATAAAGACATTTCTTTGACCATACCATTTGCAAATATCTGTGGTAGAGAGCAGTTAAATTATGTCTCCTCCACTGTTGTAAATCAAACAAGTTCATCCCAAATGCCCATGTACAAGCATTGACATCAAACCTCTTTGCAATGAATGGATCTGAGAAGTTTATGAACATATCCATCCTATGAAATGAGGTTCCACCTTCCTGACAAGTGCCCACTGCTGCAATTACTTTTCCTTTCATATTGGCATTCCATAGTCCACTGAGATCTTGTTGCACCACCACATCATGATCAAAGAACAGAATCTTATTTAGAGTAGGGAAGATATCTGGCAAGTAGAAACGCAGGTAGTTCAACTCAGAAGTATATCTTGGATCACTGGAATTATGTTTGTTGAATGTATTGTACTTGGGCAACCATTCAAAGTTCTCAATGCTTTGTATGTGGACTGTGGCTTTGCCAGGAGGGTTTAATAAGAACCACATCCAGATTGCAGGAAAGTTGAGTGAATTGGTTACTACATGGAAAACAAGTTTCTCCTGTTTCTGCAATTTAAAAGTCATTGTCATACTTTTTCGTCACTATACACAAGACTTAACTATTATCTTCATATTCAATAAGAACTTTCTCACAAACTCAAATAAATAAATCATTATAACATTACAATCAAACCTTGTTTTATTAGGTGAAATATACTAAATGGATCAATTCATGCCACTAACATTATGTTGTATATAATATAAAGGAATGCTAACAACATACTCTATAACACACTATTTTTAACACTTTCTACTATTGGTTAAAATTTATTGGAAACTGCAAAAGCAATAGTAAGTTTCATTAAATAAGGTGTGAGACCCACACAACTTAATTTTGTGATTTCTAAATTCTAATAAATTTCAGTAAATAATAGTGTGTTTAAGTTGCAGCGGTAAAGTTGTGCCTTGGTGACTTGTTGGTCATGGGTTCGAATCCGGAAATAGCCTCTTTGCATATGCAAGGGTAAGGCTGCGTACAACATCCCTCCCCCATACCTTCGCATAGCGAAGAGCCTCTGGGCAATGGGGTACGAAGTTTTTTAATAGTGTGTTTAAAACAGTGCATTAATGAGTGTATTGCTAGCATTTTACATAAATAATAAAAAAGAGTAATCCAGTCCTCATCAACTCAACATAAAGTGACAGGTTTTGATGTGGGTACATCAGACTGCATTCTCATAGGAATGAGTTACTTATTAGGGGATCTCATATCTTTCTTCTCACTGCATCTCTTGTATAAGTTACAAGTTAGACACTTCTATAAAGTGCTGAGAGGCTAATAAAGTAGAAAGAACTCCTCCTCACTAGAAAATCAAAGTTTCTTCATTAGTTAATGATGGATGTGATGTTATTGGAAATACTTTTTTGTAAGCAAATTATATAAATTCAGTTTTTAAAGAGCAGTACAGAAACCAAGGTATTGAATGTTGGAAAAGGGAAGTATTTTGAAGTAAGTTTGATTTGTATGTGTTATTCAACTATGAAAGATCATATATCCCCTCATGTTTTTACTGGTTTGACTTCTTAATTCTGCATTAACTTCTGCAGCGCCCAGAGCTGCAACTAAGATAACTCTTTCAATGTAATCAGGCATATTTCAAAAATCAAATGCCAAGTATAAGTGGGGTCAAGGAAGGATAAGAATGAGATCAAATTGGAGTTAGAATCATGCATTCTTTCTGCCTGTCCTATAGCCACCCACTCCAATGGTTTTTACAACATAAAAATTGAAGAAAATCCTCAAGTGTAAAACAATTATCATGTACTAAACATGTACTGAAATTTAGGTAGACAGCAGTTTTGACTGATAAGGATGAGACTTGAGGGGCATCAACTGTCAAAAATGTATCCACTATGGGACTAACTTGAAAAAAAAATTGATGGCTAAATTTGTTAGTATTAAATTTGCTAGTATCAGTGTTCTTTCTAAGCAGTTGCACCAGGGTTCAACATTAGCCAAAAGCAAAAGCAAAAAACACCTGAATCAAAAGTGAAAAGTTAAACCTTTTAAAAAAATGCATTTACCTTGGCATTAGAGACAGTGGAGTTAACAACCACAGCACATGCTAGAAGATTGTCAGAGAAGACAGCATAATGATAAAGTTTTGGATCATGAATCTTATTTTCATTTGGAAGCTTCCGGTCCTCAGGTTTCAGGGCAAAGTAATCAGCAGTTAGCTGCATAGAAAGACAGTGAAGACCTTTTGGGGTGGTCCTTGCAGCAAGATGAACAAGATGTGTTGCTTCACGTTGATGAGAATGAACTTGCTCTTCAGCATTATGATTCATTGCACGGAGCTTAGCTGCCATAGCAGTGCAGTCTGGGAAAACACAGTTGGCTTTAGACAGTGAAGCTTCCATGTGTCTTGTTTTCTGCAAAGCACTGTGAAGTTCACTTGTTTTCAGATTGAAAAACATCCATTTTTTTAAACAGTTCATATCACATCAAAATGATAGACATGAATGTTCTCCTTCATCATTATTTTTATACTTGTAGACAAGCAGTTGCCAGATTTGCACGGATTGGAATTTGAACTTGTAGCAAAATTTATGTTTTGGTCACTGAAAAATGTGTTTCTTAATGGTTGATATGATTCCATCACTTCTAATTTTCTCTGTTGAAACCTTGTCTATTTAATTTGCTTCAATAAGCAAATTGAAATATACAGGGAATCAATTGATGAAATTAGTTGTGGGAAGAAATGAAAAAATGGTGCATCTGTCAAGGACCAAAGCATTGGTTTTCTCTTGAAACATGTACATTGTATTTAGTATATACAGGTAATAAATAACTGTCCAACTAAATTTAAGTTGTACAGTAACAAAGAAAATTTCACCTCCTTGACAGCTCTGAATCCTTAGTAGCTTCTCCAACAGCACGTTCCATCTCTTTAATTCTCAGCTTCAACTCCTTCACCAAGTGTGAGTTGCTGCTTGGTGTAGCAAACCCCAAGTATGCTCTGGCTCTAATAATTTGATCCTTAATCTCCAAAACCTTCTGATTTGTCACTCTCTGAGACTGAGGGCATGAACTCTGACGATGTTGGGTTGCTTTTGGAACAGATTGGTTTCCTGTCACTTCAACATTCTCATCTGTCACTCTTTGAAAATGAGTGTGTATATTCTGATTATGTGTGACTGTTGTATTGAATATATTCTGCAAATAAAACCAAATTTAAAAATTAATATAACATTGTAAGAGAGAAATTTCACCAGTCTAATTTGCATTTATACATTAATCAAACACATAAAGGTATATAATCCTTCAGAACAAAAACAGCAATCATGTGGCCTTCAATTTTTTAAAGTCAGTAATTCAAAGGAAATAGCACAAACCACATCCCCATCCGTGGAGAGTAATCCTTTTTGTTGAGCTTCCTGGTTTTGTCTTTTGTGCTGGTCGAATTCTGAAACTTGATAACGGCAAAATTTTCAGACGGGCATTATGTTAACCACAAAAATTCAAAAGTGCACCTACAAATACCAACCATTTCTTTCCAAAGTGTTATTTCTGTACCCCTCACTTTTAGATCCCTCAGTATCATTAGTCTTTTGCAAAATGTAACTATTTGTTGAAACAAAATCCTCTTCTTTATAAACAATTTCTTTTGGCTCTTCTAATTCTTCAGCACCTTCCTGAATTGCACAAAAAGGGCCCAAAATACCAAGGAAAAATTTAATTCTCTAATTCACCAGGGGAAGAAGAAGAAGAAGAAGACAAATTAAAAACATGTTCCACTACCTGTTCAATTGCATTTAAAGGGTCTGTCCTATGCGTCTGCAAGAAACAAACAAAAAGTCAATCCCAATTACACAACAGAGCATCAGAAGCTGTAGAATTTCAATTGGCAGCCGATTAAGCATAAAACAAACTTCCAGTTAAAATAAATAAAAATGAAAAATCATTTTATCCAAAGCTAAAATTATTGAAAGCACAAGAAGATCCAGTAAATTATCGGTCGGCAAACTTTTCAACTCACAGATAAATCAAAATTTATCGTCAAAAAAAAGAAAAAGAAGAAGAAGAAGAAGAAGAAAGAAATGTTCCACTATATTCCATTCTGTCTATAACTGATATTCTTTCTCGGAAACCAAACAACAGGCTGAGCTGTAGAAGCAATTCAAATAAAACAAAATAAAACTGATCAGGCTTTGAGATGAGAGGCAAGATTCTTACAAAACTCGATAACTCATCAAGAAAATCTCGTCGTCCTGCAACGCAATTTAATCGAAACCCAAAAAAAAGTCAACTAAAACGGGGAGAGAGAGAGAGAGAGAGAGAGAGAGAGAGAGAGAGAGAGAACATAGAAATATCCACATGCTAAGGAATTGAGTTTTTACCGTCGGGAGTGATGGTGTTGAGGTGGTGAGAGACGAAAACGAGCGGAGAAACGACGGAGAGAAAGAGCAGAGCGAGGAGCAGAGTCCTCTGCCGGCGACGTGACTGCTTCATCGTTGATGGCGGTCACCGTTGCGAGTAGCAGTACGATTCCAAGAGAGGCACATTGATTTCACGGATACAGATCGCAGAGAATTGAATTCGCTGCGTGGAATCGAAGTAAATACTAATAATAACAGACACAGAGGCTAGGGTTTCAGTTATTCGCTTTTACGCGTTTTAGAGAGAGAAACTGGAAGCAGCTCCATGATCCTTGTTCGCCCCTTCCGTGATTTGCCTTGTTTAATTTCTCTCTCTATTTTTTTTTTATTATTTAAAAAATAGTTCTTCTTGTCTTGGCGTTAAATTTATATACCTTGGGGGGTCTTGGGATTTGTGCCGCCAGGTTGACAAGGGTGGGAATCAGGAAAACGGTACTTAACACACTAACATGCATATTTCAATACTGGTACTTGTTGATATTTGGGACCAATAGGGTGGATAAATGGGTTCGTCCATGGAATAGTTCATGGGGTCTATTGTTTGTGTAGGTTATGGATCAATTTTTTTAAATAGTTGATGGTTATGTTATATTTTTCGGTCTATCTCGCTTAACTTACGAACTATGCGGGTTTGATCCGCGGAATCCGCAGGTTCTCCGCAGCCCGTATTAGGTTTGATTTTTTTATCATAATCCAATTATATTAGATTTGATTTTCTCTCTTTCACTCTAAACTCTTATCATTTACTATAAAGAATAGCTCACATCATATTTAGCAGTCTAGCAGGCTAAGAACACTTCTTCTCATCACATTTTTTTCTCCACTACCGTAATTACGCACGCGTGCAAGTCATACAACTCTTTCCCTTACAAGGAAAATAAAACGGGACTTACACTCATGCCGCGACACACCACAGCAAAACAACCCGGCCCACCACTGCATTTCTTTTCTCTCTAGAAATTGTTTTTATCCTATCTTTGTTGGCGCCGATTCATTGTTGTTGTACTCTTAAATGTGGAGATGGAGATGTTAAAATTTCATATTTTAGATTTATTGCTTGAATTTTATTTTGTTAAGACATTATTTATTTTATTGATGTAATTGACTAATTATTGGGATTTTATTTATATTTGTATTGAACTTAATTTTATTGTATTGTATTTTTTATTAAAATTGAAATTCTTTTAAAACTAGGCCCACGGGATTCGCGGGACGGGGGTGGAGCAATTTATTTGATCTGTGTAAGAAACGAAAAGAACTGGCCTGATCCATTATCAATGCGGGCGGGCCTTACGCGGGACGGATTGGCCCGCTTACCCACCCCTACGGATGACAGATATGCATTGATGTGATGGCTTGTGTAATGTGTACATACTGATACCATTCATCAAAAGGAATTAAGCTCTTATTAAGAATACGTGTAAGGTGAGTGTTTATTTCTTATTAATTTTAAGAGTACTATTTTTATTTTACATATATTTTTACTTGAATGCTTTAAGATCAAATGGTAAATGGCTTGTTTTTTTTTTACATATTTTTTTACCTTAATGCTTTAAGATGTAGAGTAAAATGGGAAGAGAGATGAAAGTCATAAAACTAAGGGTGTGTTTCATTGTGATGAGAGAAAATAAGAAAATACTTCAAAAGAAAAATAGATAAAAATACAAAAAAGGTGAAAAGAAGGTAATTTGATTAAGGAGAAATAGAATAAAATAAATAAGAAATATTTAAGTTAATCTTAGTGGATAAATAAAATAAGTAAAAAAAAAAAGAGAAACTAATATTAAATTATATATTATTATACTAATAAAATTTATATTATATTTGAGGGAGGCCCAAAGCACTACAAACGAAGACTTTCTACTAGCAAGTGCTTCAAATTTTGATCGCTTGCTTTACTATTGAATAAAAGTCATTTTAAGAGCTATTCATTTTCTTACTAAGTCATATATGGATTCTTTTGTATTGAGATTTTTTTTTGTTTTCAATTTACATTTTTTAATCTCCTCAAATATTATTTCTTTGATTTAATCTTAATTTAGATTTGTCTTAAATTTTCAATATTGTCTTAATCCTTACTCCAAAAAATTAATCCTAATTTGAATTTGTTTTTTAAATTTTACATTGAGACTAAAACAAAAACAAAAAAAATAGTAGAATGTAATATGGGTCAAATTCATAACTTTGTGTCGCGCTTTTGTTCCGTTTCGTACCCGTGATGCGCCAATCAAGGCAAAATGTGTCAACCTCACCTACTCAAGAAAAAGCCAACAAGATCATGTGAAAGCTTTGCTTTGCTTTGCTTGTCTCGTCTCGGTTGTGAAATAAAAGCAAACCTAACTTCGAATTTATGGTTTTTCTTAGTAAATGTTAAGGTTCCAAACAATGATAAATAGTACATGTTAACCTTTATTTAAATTATAGGGTTTTAATTAAAAATAATATTAGTATATGAATTATATATTTATATTTATAACGTGTACTAATAATGCACAATAATACGTGAATAAGAGTGAATTTTGAATTAAACTATCACTTGAAGAAAAAAAATCATTTGTCTTAAATAGTGATTAATTTCCCTAAAAATATAATATTGATTAATTGATAGTCTCACACACAGCATATGTTAAAAGGTATGTTGATGGGAAAAAATTTAGCAGGACAAAAAAATATTTCGAAAAACATAGTCATCTCATAAAGAGATGAAAACACAAAAAAAAATCACTTAATTATAAATTTTATCACTTAACTTTTATTATTTTATGAATTTTATCATTTAATTTTTATGTATTTTAACATGTTTGGTGGTCACACAAAAAATTAACAAAAAAACAAAATAACATTGTTTTTGTTATTAATATGATGATAAAAAATATAAAAAATGAAAAATTTAATGATAAAATTCGTGAAATATTAAAAATTAGGTGGTAAAATTTACACACAAAAAAGTGATGGTAGAATTTGCAAAAAATGAAATTTAAGTAATAAATTTTGTAAAAAAAAAAAACTTAAATGATAAAATTCATGAAATAATGAAAATTAAGTAATAAAATTTGTAATTAAGAAAAAAAATTACAGGAGGCTCGTGTCTAACCGTGTTTTTAGTTTCTCATATATGGCCAATGGATTTTCTTCCTTTTCTTTTTCTGTTACAACTTTTCTTAAAAAGTAGTAGCTTTTATATTTTTTTTCTGTGATTTATATAAAATATAAGATAAAAATACGTAATCAATTATACGTCAAAATGTTTCGCATTGTTCAGGGGAGTCAAGGTCAAAATTAGTTTATAAACATTATTTTTAACCTATCCAGCCTTTCAGGCACCAAAATATATATTACCTCAAATATGATGACCGTAACAAGTCTAAAAGACTTGAGTTCATAACCATAACTAAATATATGCTAAAATGATATGAAAAAGAGAGTGAATTGTTTATAACTAATGATTAAAATGTTTTGACTTAATATGTTTCTTTTTCTTTCTCTTAAGATAAATAAGCATTTTATGTAGGGGAATATTAGGAAATAAAATGAAATGGAAAAAAATCTTAAATAATTTTGTATATTATTTAATGGAAAAGGAAAAGAACATTTAAAAATAATTTATTATATATAATAATAATAAATAGATATACATAAAAATATGATAATTTTATCTTTTTTATTACATTAGATAATTTCCTTTATTTTTTTATTGATGATATTTTTTGTCACCATCGATACGAAATATTCATTATTTTTATTGATAATTATTTTTTTGGGATAACCTAGTTAACCACCTTTCATAAAGTTTCTCTTTTAGATTTCACATTTTTTTTTCCTTTGAAACATACCAAATGGTAAAAGATTATGATTATTTTTTTCCATCATTTTTAATTTTTTCCTTCTCCATTCTCCTATGTCAAACAAAGCAATTAAGAGTGGGGTTGCTTACATTTGAACATTCCTAAATTTTAAATATCTCATCAATATTTTTTATTTTTTCTATCTCTCTTTCTATCACACTATATCATCATATAAATCAATTACTTATTGTTTTCTCTTTTCATATTTCTTAAGAAGGTATTTAAGAATTATTTTTCATAAGAGTTTAAGAATGATAAAAATATTTACTATCATAAATATTAAATTAAATTATTTACAAAGAAACCAATAAATGAATACTCGATGAGTATATATGGGTACTATAATACTCATCTCACATACATTCATTAATTAATTTATAGAAATTATTTTTTATCGGTCACTTTAAAACAAGAAAATTAAATTTTATGATTTCACAATGCATTTTAGCACATAACTGCATAAGTACATAAAATGGCATTATACAAGAATAATACAGTATTATACTACCATATTATATGATGAATGATGATGATTTAATTTTTTTTAAAAAAATTAATAAACACATACAAATATTTATGAATATTTGTTGCAATACATAGACTTGTTAACATATAAGCATGGTAATAGGGTGGATCAGGGTCAGATTTTGCTTACCCCATCCCTGTTCCCGCTCCTAAAATTTGATCAGGATGTAAATTTATTCCTATATCCGTCATCAATGGGGTTACTTAACATTTATTCTTATATCCGTCATCAATGGGTTCCTTAACATGCTTATAAAAATATAATTTTTCATAAAATAAAAAAATTTAAATAATAGTTACAATATTTTTTTAGATGGTATATGACAACATAAAATTTAATTCAATAATTTTTAATTTTAATAAGTTATATATATATGTAACAATATTTTTATTAATTAGTTATTAGTAAAACAGGTTGAAATAAGATATTAATAATCAAATTTCCGCGAATCCAACTTTAAGGGTTGAAAAAAATTCAAACTCAATCTCAGTTCAAGTCAACTTAAATTTTGTCCATCAAGATTGAGACTTGCTGAGGACCCGGGTTCAGCCTCATCCTCATACTTATTAATATAAGAAGCTCGCTTTTTGGGACCTAGATGAGGGTGGGCAGTCACATGGCGATCACAAAGTGGAGTTGTTAAATTTCCCTTTCAGCACGCATTAATTTCCCTTTTAGTACCACCATTAACTTTACCGCATCAAATCATTATTGCCCAATTACTGCAGCCACAGGCTACAGGTGGACAAAAAAATTTCTTTACATTTGGTGGTAAAAAAAAATATAACTGGCTATAGTAGGTAATTTCAGTATATTTTATTTATTTTTCTTTCTTTTCTCAACTTGCTCCTCTGCTTTCATCTCTCTTTCAACCTTTTCACTCTCAATTTTCCAATCTTGAAACCTTCACACCACCATGACCAAGAAGCAAAAGCTTCAATCGCTGGCTTTGCAAATCGCTATCCATTATTGGTTTGTTTTCTTCTTCTTCTTCTCATCATCAATATTACCAATTCCTTTTTCTTTCACGTTTTGTGTTTGATTAATTACCAAAATAAAATAAAAAATAACGTTTACGTTTCAAACAATGACAGAGGACTTTCCATTCCAAGCTCACAAACCGCACATCCATACATGGCTCTCACTAACACTGCTCAGTAACAACATCAACATCACATTGTGGCATGGCCGTCACGCTTTCAACCCTTCTTCTCTCCTTCCTCGAACGCCTCCAACAAACAGCCTTCAAAACCTTTATGAAATCTGCAATCCCTCATCTCTTGCCATGGCTACAACACCGAGTCGTGACGGTTCACGGAGCCACTGCGAGATCCGAAATCCCTTTACGAAATCATCGAGATAGTGACAGTCAACTGAGTCTGGTGCGCGGACTCGCCGACGTGCTACTTTCGCGGTGCCGCCACAACCATGAAGCCGATCTTTGATGGTCTAGGAGCCTTATTGCAAACAAGGGGATAAACAGGAGAAGAGGAAACTCTAATCACAGAAACAGGGCCAAACAGATTGAAGCTTTTGCTTTTTGGTGATGGTGGTGTGAAGGTTTCAGAGAGGGAAATTGAGAGTGAAAAGGTTGAAGGAGAGATGGGAGCAGAGGGGCAAGCCGGAAAAGAAAATATACTGAAAAAACCTACTACTAATACTATAGTCGGTTATTTTTTTTACTATCAAACACAAAAATTTCTTTATCCACAGCCTGCGCCGTTTGGTTGAGTCACCAAAATCACCAAATTATTCTATTCTTTCAGATTAAGAATGTATATAGGACTACTCACATAGTGTGTTTGGAGGAGAACGAGAGAAATAATAATAAGAAGATATATAATAAATTTATGTTCATTTTATATATTTATACTATATTTTAGTTTTTTATTTATTTTCCGCATCTCAACTAAATACACTATTAGCTAGTACCCGACGATAGTTTTCTTGCGGATCTTCAAATGGATTTTCAAATGTTATTAAAATATATCAACTTATAAAGATTAAAATTATCAATATTGAACATTTCCAAAATTATTTAATTTATTTTATTATATTAAAAAAATAGTTCGACAACAAAATCATGGTTTATGTTTGAAATTTAAATTTTATGAATTGACCATATAATTTTTTTGACACTTAATCAATAAAAATGTTTTCATGTACAAAAAATAAAAATTAGTAAATTTACTGCATGTATAAAAGTTTCTATTTAAATGATAATGTAAGGGGTTACAATATTTTTAGTGGAAAATCTATTTTATATTCTTTTTGATTATTTTTTTTCCTACGATATCACATAGGACGCAACAAATTTTGTTTTTGGATTTTATTTCTAAAGAAAAAATAATAAATTATTTTTTTCTCAAATGATATTAAAAAACAATATTTTTTATAAAAATAAAATTCTTAACTTTTTTTTTCCTAAACCTAAGTCTCAGTAAAAAAATTCTTAAAATAAGTAAAAAATAATAATAAACAGAAATTCTTGAGTTCAAAAATGATGCTCAAGAAGAAGCTCTTAAATTGTTTGACATTTAATAATTTTATTTTTTTCATAACCAATGGGATCGTGAAACTTGGCTTCGGAAGACAAGCCTGTAGAGTTTTGACAAAATGTATTCAATGGGCCATGTGATGCGATGCGATTATTAATTATCCCTCTCATCAATGGCATGTGTAGGTGCCATGGAGTAAATGGAAATTTAACACTAACAAGGTTTTTAAAGAAGCGATTATGAAATTCATAAATATTTTCTTTTAAATATACGTATCCGTACAATGCAAGTGTATTACTACTATAAATTATGATATTGTAATAACTTTTATGTTTAATTCTGTAAGCAATATTGAAAAGTCGGTTTTATTAATACTTATTAATACTATTCTATTATAAATAAATCATTACATTTAAAATAGTTATTTCTTTCTGTAATCATATCAACTCTGAAAGAAAATTTATAAAATTTAATTAAATAAAAGTTATAATAAAGTTGTTAAAATGTCAATAAACTTTAATTATCTATTGATTTTAACATTTTGTACAGGATTTTTAACATTTTTATGTTGTCTGAATTTTATATGTATGTGTAAATTTTGTTAAAAAAAACAAAAAAGTTCACATAAAAGTATAAACAAACAAACTGGTTGATATGTACCAAAAAAAAAAAAGTTCACATCATTGTGGCTTTTCTGCCCAGTCATCATCATCCCCACCGATCCAGCTACCATGACTCCGTCAGCTGTATTTTTCACACTGAAATTACACACAGAATATTTGTTTTATTGGTAAATATTAATTATTAATATTATTAATAGAGGAGATTGAATTTGTGACTTTTTTTTTTAATTATCCAACCAATCTTATATGTTCGGAGAACTACATACAAGATCGTGAAAATGTTTTATTTTATTTTCAATTCAACGAAGTTATCGTGGAAATGTTGGAAAAAAAGTTTTATATATAGTAGATATCTAGAAGTGAAGTATACAAATTGATTTTATGAACTTCCCTTTCACATGAACCAGCATGATCAGTGGTCAAATTTACTACAAAAGAGATTAGACAAATTGATAAGGAGCAACCTTAGCATGGGACATGCTTCCAGTGGGATGAACATATAAATGAACTGAAGACAAATTATAATAAAAAAGGTGTTAAGGTTGTGCGGTATAAAAATGATTAATTAAAGATAATTTAAAAGAAAATAATTAATATTACATATACTAAAAAAGATATATAAACTTTTTAATGACTTGTCACTTAAGAATTATATACTTAAGTGGATTTAGGAAAAAATAGGATGAGTGATATTCTAAAAAAATTCATAGGAAGTACATCAATGAAAATAAAATATTTTGAAAAGTCTAACATTAGTTTATGATAACAATAATGATACTAAAAATAGTTTATTGTTGTGTTTATCATTAGAGTATGATCTTTTTTTATATGATGTGATTTGAGAATAAATCAAGTAAAAACTAATGAGCATTTGACATTAAAGGGATCAAGGTACTACAATAAAGAATGATAGTTAATACAAAAGAGATGAATCATGAATAAGAAGAAACACATATTAAGTCTTTTAGCCAGAAGAGACAAATAAATTGATTGAATATACATGAAATGAAATGAAAGAAATTCAAAAGATGTAAGTACATGCCTGAGGATAAAACATGATAAAAAATTATATTAATTTAAGAAGACAATCATTAATTTTAAAAGTGAGTGTGACAATCATACTAACTTGATTTCTAATATTCAATTTAGAGACTATTTTGAAATTTATTCATTTAAAGGACTTAATTGATTTTTAATTTTATGTAGTTTCACACACTTTTTTTTTTACTTTCCAAAGCCTGGACCGAAAAATTATAATAAAGGTTAATTGTGAGGTAAAATTTAATATTAGTTATAAAATATAATAAATAATTAATATTATACTTATTAAAATCATAAAACTATCAAATTATAATTATATAGTTAAAATTTAAAAATAACTCTAGACATCCTCTTGCTCGAGTGGTTGAGTGTACACATTCATGTAAATACCACTTAAGATGATAGCACTATTCACTATCAAATCAATTAAAACTATCTTAAGTTAAAAATATTTAATAATCTACGAATTATTTACTACTATTATTATTATTAAGCATTTATCTTTTAAATTTTTAATTATTGAACAATTCTTTACTAACTTTTACGTTTCTAAAAATCTTTAAATCTATTATATTAAAACAGTTTTATATAAAAGTAGCTTTTTTAGCACCATACAGGGATTAATTCAAGCTAAAGTTTTTCATCGTACTAATGATATTTTAAAATTTTGTCACGAAAATATTTATATTTGATTTATCAACAAGCGGAGCATGGAGATGACATCGTCATCAGTAACCCTGCCGGCCGGTTGTAAGTGAGTCTCACATGACGGCCGGTCGTAATGCTTTAAATTTAAGAAGTTTTATTTGAGAAATATTATAAACTTTTATACTGTTTTTAGTCAGAAATTATAATTTATAATATATTTTTTGACTTTCATAATAATTATCTAAAAAATTATATTTAATTAATTAATAAAAAATGCTATAAAATTGACATAATAGAAACTTTTACGACAACAGTATATACAAATTAGTGGTAAGATATGTGCATTGCACGTTTTTTAAAAAATAAATAAAAAGGAGAGAGAGTAAAAAAGTGAGTAAAATAAAATTAAAAAATATAAAAAATCATCATCATCACGTAGCAACGACTAAACAGTTTTAATAGCACTGAACAATTTTTGTAATACTATTGAATATTGATAATTTTGACTTCTTGTCGTTGCTAGCTTGTGATATTCATCCATGGATACACAAAAGATAGGCTAATGTAGAAATTCTTTTTAGTTATGTAAATTATAAAATTTCAAACCAATAAGAGTGATTTACAGTTGTTGTAAATTGTATATAAATACTAGATACAGCAGGTAAAGATAGACCCAACATTTGAGACATAAGGTTCTACTTTTCAAATCTTAAATGTACGTACTCATTTACTTTCAATGCATTTTTCTTTACATTTCTTAGTTCAATTCTTATTTTCAGTCTCTTTTTATTTTATTTTTTGACTGGAAGTCTCTTTTTTATTTTCAATTTGCACTTATAATGTATATTTAAACACAAACTTAGAGTTAAAGAGAAGTTAATTGCCCTTCCCAAAATGTTTTTTTTATGAAAAATATTATAGACATTTTTTTCCACGTAAATACATACTCATGCACGTGACAACAACAAACTTCTCCATATTTGTATGAAATTGTTATATTTTAATTCAAGAAATACTACCAACATACTCTTGAATAATTTTTTTTTATTAATACTCTTATTTTATTAAATTTACATGGATCGTCTCATTAAATATGGGAATTTTATTCTCTATTTAGTAGATCTCATTTTAAAACTTTTTTGGGGGATATATATCTCATTTTCAAACTAATTGAATCCATATACTTTTAAGCAATAAAAAATGGGTTAAAAAGAGAATGTTAAAAAGTGACGAGCTCTTTGTTGTTCAAAAGTCACGGAAATTTGGAAAAGAAGACAAGAAGAATTCCTGCCTAATGGCTATGAAGTTAAACTCGAGCAAGGCTTATGACAAATTGAAACGAGTGTTTCAGATGAGTATATTGATGAGATATTTGAGCCTATATAAGGGGTCTCAGTGCAGGTAGTGTTGACTCGTATGTCCATGGCATTGTCAATTTCTATTTGGGCCATTGGCAATTTTCTGGTTTTAATAACTGTGACTTTTCTCCTGTCTATTGCAATATGGTTGCGGATATTCTTGTATAATTTGCCATGAGTCTTGATTTGGAAATTTGGTTAGAAACTCTGATAGCTAGTTTGATTGAGAAGATGAAAATAAAGAAAACGAAAATAGAGAAGAAATATTTGACCTAAAATAGAGTGTAAAAAATGTAAAAATCATATGAAACTCATCATATTTCTTCTCTATTTTTTTCATCTATTTCTCTATCAAATACACTCTAAGTTTCATTATTTTTATTTGGATTTCTGAGTTAAGTGATCTTTCAGTTTCTCATTTTCTTCTTAAAAAGTTGTATTTTATATATTTGTCGCATTTAACATGTTAAATAATGATATTTATTTTCATGAGTTATATAAAAATACAATTCTACCCATAAATATAATTATAAAGTACAATTCACTATTTTTTAAAAATAAAACCATCGAGCATGTGCACTAATCAATACAATTTTGTTTTAATAAAAAATTTCAATTACTTTGAATATACTATTATTGCAAAGAAAAGTTTTGTTGGCTATACTAATCACACTTGAAAAATATTCATAGCTATAATAAAAAAAGTAATAATCATGCGTTCGTTAACAGGTGGAATACTAGAAGTAGGTAGACCATTTTTTAAAGAAAAGAACTAGAAGTAGCCAACTTTACTGTGTGTAATTTAACGCACTCAGAATTTTAAGAAAGTACAGATATTTTTACAGGCGATTCCATAATCTTTTCTTTGGTTACATCTATCAATTACAATCTACCACAGTCAAAGAAATTTTAACATATTATCTTTCATTATGTTTGGGCACCTTTTTACAACTTAAAAACAAAAGGCAATATACAAAAAAAATGAAAAGAAAAGGCCGAAACCAACCAATAATCGGACCACCCTCGTGCAAATAACAAATTGACGGATGCAAACTCAAGAGAAAAAACGTGCGACCAAGAATTACCTCCAACGTTGTACGTTGTTCCTTCATTCCTCCTAAAGTTCAAACCTAAACGTGTGTTAAGCATAATTGTGTTCCTTATCAAGATATAATCTGAGTTTGAATGATTAAAGAAAAAAAAAATGTCAAAAATTCAATTAACAGTAACAATTAATATTTATGGATAAAAAATAAAAAACAAAAAATTGTGTCCATTTTATGTTTAACCTCCTCTCTACTACTGGCAGTCACAACCCCACCAACCTGTCACCAAATCAATTCATGCAAAGATATCTTTGATTGCTCCTTAATAATGTTCCAAATGATACCATCACTGTCTCTTCTTCTTCTCATCCCCTTCCCCAGAACCCTCATTCTTGATGGCTCTTGCTAGCTCTGTGGTTGAGCTTCAACCCTCTTCAGTGAAGAAGAAAACTGCAGTTTCCAGAAGTTGGATTCTGCTGGACCACTATGGCAAGGGCACTGTTCTGGATGCCGATAAGTATGCTATCATGCGCCTGGTTCAAATTCACGCAAGAGATCTTCGGATTCTCGACCCTCTCTTATCTTATCCTTCCACCATTTTGGGCAGAGAGAAAGTCATTGTTCTCAATTTAGAGGCAAATTAAACACTTTGTTTCCATCATTTGTTTTGTTTTGCCTATTAAATTTGTTTTAACATCTTGTTGATTTCTTCCTTTTGCAGCACATTAAAGCTATCATCACTGCAGATGAGGTACCTTTGATGTTGATAGAGTACTAGAAAAATCAGAATTAGCGACAAAAAAATCTGTATGGAATTCTTAAAAAATCCGTGACTAGTATTTAGTGACAGAATAACTTCTCTGTCACTAAATTCTTTTATTAGTTCATTCATTGATTTTTAATTTATAATGATATGTCTCTCATTTTGAATGATCTTATTTGGATAAATTTTTCCAAAAGCAATAAGAAGATAAATAAATGAAATAAAGTTCTCCCATAAGCCTTTAGAATCAAAATAGGACCAATGGTACTGTTTGTTCTTTGAGAGCTTACAAGTGATGCAGTGGAAATGGAATCGGTTTTCAGTTTTGGCAGGTTGTGTTGTTTGTGCTTGGTAATGCAGGTGTTACTAAGAGACCCAATGGATGATGACGTTGTGCCAATTGTTGAGGAACTTCGACGACGGTTACCCCAAGTAAGTGCTGCTGAGCAAGGCCAAGGAAAAGAAGAGGCTTGTGCTCAAGATGGTGAAGGTGGAGAAGAAAATGGTGCACCTTTTGAAAACATTTTAATTTAATTTATTACTTTAATCAAACAGTGTTAGTGTTGTTCTGTTTCGTGTTCTTTAGTTTTTGCTTCTGTGCAATAATGGAAAATTGGCTTTTATGGCTGGTAGAATTTCCATTTGAGATACGGGCTTTGGAAGCTTTATTTGAGGCAATTTGTAGTTTTCTTGACGCACGAACGAGAGAATTAGAGACTTCTGCTTATCCAGCTTTGGACGAACTGATCTCTAAGGTAAAGCCTTTTGCATAAGAATTGCTTTTTTTTTTTTAATGTTTTCCATAGATTTTTTACCTTGGTACGAGAACTTGTTACATGGCTACCAAGGTTTTAAACTGCGGCTGTGATCTCCATTTAGTTGCACTTATTGATATTGTGGGCAAATGTGTCCGATGTGGCCACAATTGCAATCACCAACAATTGAAAAACCTTGATGCTGTGGACAAAGTCACGGTTATGGACCTTTTTTAAAACCTTGGCTATGAGTACTTTAAGACATACATTTACACTGTTGTCCATCATATTTGTACCCAGTTTCTCTTCCTATCTCTCTTTTTCAATCCAAATCAATATATTTTTCCTCTATGATGAAGCAAAATGCATGGACATGATATGACAAGCTGTGAGTTTTGAATTTTCTGTACATTTTAAATGATTATTGTACAATCCCCTGCTCTGTCCATTTAAGCATGATAATTCTTTACAAGCTTAAACTATCTTGATATCATTGTATTGTCATTTGTCAGCAAAATATGTCAACTTAAAAGCTTGGCTATGAAACAATTTTGTTCATAATTGGTTATATATAATTCTTTTTATTTTTTTTTAAACTATTCTCCCCATTTTATGCTAGCAAAGCGGTTCTGGAGTGAGATATATATTGATCAGAAAGACAGCACATAATCCTTATGGACTAAACCTAATACTGTTACTATTTTTTTCTGCTCTAAAACTTAGATTGCCTACATATCCATATCAAAATCTGTTACATAAAACCTTGAGTTTGTTAATTAATAATTGATTTCCCATTATCTATTATGAGTTGTGACAAAATTATGACACTTTCTCCCCCTTTCAATCACTCTGGTTGAATGACACTTGTGTCCAGATCAGCAGTCGTAATTTGGATAGAGTGCGAAAATTGAAATGTGCAATGACGAGGTTGACAATTCGAGTTCAAAAGGTATGTTTAAATAGCAAATAGATTTTTTAACACAATTTTATTCCCTTCCCTCTCACAAGTGAATTCCCCCTTTTTCTTTTTTCTTTTTTTTTTAACGTGTTGTTTGCTATACAATTAACAACTGTGCTCCAAAATCTCTTCTGTGGTATTGTTGTCTTCATTACTTAAGTAGTAGTTAACTTAACTGTCACTGATTTCCCCTTTCTTTAACATATTAGAATCCATATTTTTCTGTTTGCATTTACTTCACTAGCTTTCTTGTAGATTAGAGACGAACTAGAAAGCCTACTTGATGATGACGACGACATGGCTGATCTTTACTTATCAAGAAAATTGGATGCTTCATCCTCTCCAACTAGTAGCTCTGATGCTCCATACTGGCTTTATGGGTCTCCAAATACAGGTTCAAAAAGACACAAATCAAGCAGAGTTAGTGGAACAACAGTTCAAAGGGAGAATGATGTTGAGGAGCTCGAAATGTTACTTGAGGTTACAAAACTTTTCATCTTTAATTTTGCCACAGATACTACCGGATTAGTTAAATGAATTGCATTAAACTGAACAACTGTTGTTCTTTGCCTTTGCAGGCCTATTTCATGCAAATTGACGGCACATTAAATAAATTGGCCACAGTATGAACTGCATTTTCTTTTAATCTTTCCTAGTATATTTCTGTTTTGTACTAATTAAGTGATAAACATTGCTATTTTGATACTTGCCCTCATTTCAGTTGCGAGAATATATCGATGACACAGAAGATTACATCAACATACAGGTAAATTTTAGGCACAACTGCTTTGTAGATTTTAAGCTCTTACTATCAGAAATATAGGGGGTAAAAGTTTAAATTTTTTTAACAGAATTTGAACACACCACTTATAGCATAACAACTCTTTGTAACATGTCACACGTGAATGCAGCTGGACAATCACAGAAATCAATTGATTCAGGTATAAGCTTTTCAAGGCGGTTGTTTTCTCCTTATGAGATTATGTATCAATATGCCTATTCATACAAATATATTTTTGAAACATTTGTTACCAAAGATATGATTGATGTCATTAATTAAATACTACTTTTATGAGGTTATGTATCAATATGTCTATCATTCTTTGGGACAGCTAGAGCTCTTCATCAGTGTCGGGACTGTCTGTATGTCCTTATATTCATTGGTGGCTGCAATATTTGGTATGAACATACCATATACATGGAAAGCACCAGGCCACGAACATGTGTTTAAATGGGTATGTACACATCACTTGCAACAATATGAGAAAGGAATTTCAAATATCCTGACCAACTTTTGTCAGATAAAGGAATGTTATGTATGTGTCATGTGTGAGTGAGTGATAGAGAGAGTATATAGCTTTACCTGATTATTTTCAATTCATTTTTTTTAATATAATTTTAGGTGGTGATCTTTGGGGGAATGGTTTGTGCATCCTTGTTTTTATCCATTGTATCGTATGCTCGACGCAAAGGCCTTGTTGGGTCTTGAAAAATGAAAAGCATAAAGCATGCATGTCGGGAGATATCAGGTTAAGTCAAAAGTGGGCAATTTCGAACCATTGCCTCAAAACAATACTACAGTAATGTGCTTTTATCTTGTAACTAATTAGCTCGCTATTTGGATAAAATGGCTATTGGTTGGCAAGATGAATGCACTGAATATTATTTTTATAATAATTAGTTGCAAAACCCACTGTTAGTTTTATTTTTTATTTTTAGTTCATATTCCTTTTAGAGTGAATAATTCACTATAGTAAATGATCGAATGAGTAATTTCAATCATTGATGATAATTATGGGTGTATTGAAATATTAATCATTAGTTTTTTCCATCAATAATTAAGATCACTTGCTTTATCTTGTATATCTTAGAATAGCCGATTCCTTTCAGTACAAGTGACAAGAATTATTTGACTCTCAAGAGAAATTTAGCCGATTTCACCTGCATTTTATCTGCCATTATCCTCTCTATACACTTTTTTAATGTAAGGTATTTCATCAAATCGATTATGCGCATGCGGCTATCAATTACTGTACTGCAATCATACTATTATTATCATCTTTTCGCGACAATTTCTGAATTTCGGGCCGTTTTCCACCACTTTTGATCCAATGATTATACATTGGCTTTTTTTGTCTGTAATAAATGTCACTGTTAAAAAGTACTAGTAGAAGAAAAGAATTGAGACAGATGTAACTATTCATAGCATTTCTCCCATGTCATTATTTATGTTATATTAGCAGACAATGAAGCATGGATACAGATGAGGTGTGGATGTGAAGTCTGAACTTCTGAAATTAACGTTAATTTTAAAGTAATTCTGTCGGTACTAATGGTTTATATTATACAAATCCATGTTTCAAACTCCCAAAACTTTCTCTTAACCTCTGACGTGGATCATTCTCGAGATGCATAGTTTTTTTTTTTTCTTTTTTTCACAAAGCCCGAGTCTCAAATACTCAATTGTGCATGGTCTCAAGTGTCAACTCAACTTATGGGCAAGGTCCTCATAAGTCTGAACTCGACACACTCAGAAACATGCAGCAATGAGAAAAAGAGGGTGAGGGACCCTTTTGCAAATAAGATAAACACGAAGATCACATGTTCCTCTGGTAACTCACTCCCATTTTTCGACAAAGCCAATTGAATTTGCTTTTTGACTTTGGAGTTTGGTGTGAACTCTCCAAGTCACCCACCTAAACTTCTTTTATGGATTAGGAAGATGAGGATAAATGTACCCCTAACTAACCTTCAATGCAAAGCAAATGACATTCGGACACGTATTTAACATTTCTACGTGAAATTGTTACAACTCACCAAACCATTGCCTTGCATTAGATTAGAACAGTAAAACTTTTATCAGTCAATCTTAATTTTAAATTATATATTTAATTACATTAGATTTTTTTTTTATAATATTCATAAATGTACTGATGCAACATTTCAATAATAAATTTTTATATCGAATGAATAATATTGCTCTAATCTTCTGCAGAGCATCTTCACTCATAAAATATCAGTCCGGGCTGCAAATTAAAAACTATAATAAATTGATAGTATAAAAAATTTATAATTTGGCTTGTACTAACAGAATTTCTTTTTATATATTTAAAAAATACTTAACGGTGTAATTGTTGTAATTAAATAATTGGTTTTATATATTAGAATTTCTGTACCAAAAAAATCACAACGTTACCAAAATCAACGTATGATATGATTTATTTATACCTCTAATAGTGTGTCAAATGACGAGCAAAGCAAGTAATCTGATTGAGTTGCATGAGAATAGTATATAAATTCGTTTTTTGGGAGTGATGTTTATATAAATTCTAAAACGGCTATCATTATTTAACGTTCAGGTCTCTTGAATTGTGCTTCTTTTTTGTCATACAACTTGTTAGATAGGGAGAAAATTACTCATTGAACAAATTTATAAACTGTAATAAATGAAAATATTAATAATTTAATCTTGTTTAAATTGTTAAGATCAAAATATAAATATACATTACTTTTGATTTCACCATTCATGTATAAATGTTCTATATGAAAGTTATTCAATATAATTTTTTGCTCTCACGTTTTTCAAATGAAAGCTATTCTCAATATGTATGTGTTTGTGGCAGCAATGCCTTAACGTTAAGGTTATATTTGGTAAAAATAGTTAATTATTTACTTGAAAGCTAATTTAAAATCAAAAAATAAATTTTTAGTGGAAAGCATTAGTTGAAAGTTGTTAATCTATATAAATTATAAATATTTAATAAAATTAGTTGTTAAAAGGACATGCTTATATATATATTGTTTTAATTATATAAACTCTATTCTTATTTTTAGAAATTTTTTTTTATATAATTGTAATATTAGGCACTACGTCAAATAAAATATAGATGTTTTAAGTTAATAAAATAAATTCATTTTGTAAACACTTGTGTTTTAGTCACAAACTAATTAAATAAATTACGAACTACTTGTTAAACACATTTTAAGTTTAAACTAAATCAACAAGTATGTTTTTTTAGCCTTTTTATACTAATATTGGTTGACTTTTTTCTTCTTCTAACTATTAGTATGAAGATCGTTAAAATATAAAATAAATATTTTTTTCCAATAATTTATTTCATATCCGAGATTAGGATTTGAATTTTAATCAATTGGTTAATGAATACAACTTGTTAAATGTTGATATTAATTGATTGCAAATATGCATGAAGAAGATACTTCATTCTTTCAAATCTTAAATAAAAATTATCATCAAATCACTTCTTAAAATATGTATTTTAGTACTTTTTATTATTTATTAAACTCCACTTCTGATTATTTAGTGGAATTTTAAGCTTGCCCTATTAATAAAAGTAATTAACTCTAAATCTTTTAATAAATTGAATATAAGATTTTTTTAATAATTCAAATATATTAATAGTATGTTAATGACATTATTAGATCTAACAAAACTTAAAGGATAAATAGTTAAGTAATTTTAGTGCACGACAGCCTTGATTCTATAAAGAGTTTAATTTTGAAATATAAACTGCAAAAATAATTATATTATTTTTATCCATGGAATAGAATGAGTTTACAACTTAAATACATTCTTAACCATTTATACTAGACTCTTTTTTGGTAAAAATGTTTATACTCTAAAGAATTAAAGTTTACTTTAAATATTACCTTTAAAATAATTATTATAAAAATTATCCATCATTCAATATCAATTACATATTATTTTTTTAAAATCACAAGTATCTTTTCATTTGAGGCATTCTTGTTTGAACCAGATAAAATCAGGTTTGAATAGGTTACGTCTCCATATTACAGTTAAAAAAAATAGATATCATACTTGTGTAAGTAATAACTTTAATAAGAAAAAAGTTATACATTAACAATATAAAATAATAATTTGTGAATACATAACTATTAAACTCTAACTTTAATACTCATATTCTTTTTCGTTTGGTACCTAAAATGTCCATACTATAATATTTTTTTTTTCTGAATAATTATTACCCTATACTCATAATTATACTCATACTTATTACCCACATTTCAGTTAATTATGAAACCTCGATAAATAAAGTATTAATTAAAAATAAAATACCATAATAATAAAATAAAAATCCCATTTAAAATATTTTAAAAACATATCCATAAAACATCACAAAAAATAAAATTTCATTCAACGATCTTTTACATAACATAACAATGAGAATCACAAAACATCAATAGAGAAGATTTGGGAAATAAATAAATAAGGAATGTGATTTTTTTAAAAAAATTAAGGAATATAATATATCTTTAAGTAAATAAAGATCACGATCTACCTGTATAAGGAATGTAATTTTTTTAATTTAAAAATGTGATTTATATCTTAGTAAATTATAAATATTTTTTATGTTTTGTGGATTAAGGAACATGATGTATCTCTTAGTTGTTGTTATTTTTGCTGTTGTTGATATGGGTAGGGTTTGGCCCTAAGGTACTCATACTCGGTGAAATTTTTGGATAATTATTTGTATTTTAGTTCGTATAAATGAGTAATTATTTTATTCATCATGAGTAACTTTGGTGGGTACCCATTGGATACATTAATCATTGTTATCCCTAATGACAAATTTCTTATTTGAATTTGAAATTTTTGATTAAATGAAAATAGTTTCACGCTAGATAATTCATGCACTTGTGATAATTACATATTAATTCATGATTAAATGAAAACAATTTCACGCTAAATAATTCAGTGCATATTAATTAAATTCTTTAATAAGACCTAGCAAAACATTCCTGAGCCAGTAAAAGAGTCCTCTAAGAAAAATAGTGATAAGACATCTGTATTTTAACCCACTCCATGTGTTAAGGACCTTGACATTCCTTTAGTGGCACTTGCCCTATCATCAACAATTCAACATAACCTATCCATTCGTTATAATGGACGGACCCTCCCGCATGACACGCCGCCCAACGGCGCGCATCGTGACCCCGGCGCACGTTATCACACTCTAACCCTCCCTAGCTGTCCTTTATTTTTTTCGTCTAGCTGTCGTTGGTTGAAGTGTGGAACATATGTCCTTAAAATATTTCCTTTTGAATTTTCCATATTGTTCTCAAAAGCAAATAATAAAATAAAATTCACCCCAGAAACAAAAATGAAAATTCAAGGTAAAAAATATAAAGAAAGACATAAGAAAGAAACACAAAACACAAAACACAAACACAACACTCGGTTTCGGTTCATGCTCGAAAGAGGTTCTCTCGATTCAGATCATCCACAACACAACAGAAACTTCCTCTGCCAAATCCACCATAACCCACGTCAAATCCTCACGAATCTCACCGACCCATTTCCTTTTTTCATCCATCTCCACCGATCGCTACCATTACCAACACCTCAATCCATTCTCCACGCTCGCTAGCTTCTTCCTTTTCCTTCTCACACTGCGCGTTCGTATTCTTAATGCAGAGCCTGATTGCGTCGAAATGGACGTAAATTCGGGAGGTGCCGGCTCGGTGATAGCATAGCATAGCATGCAGCAGCAGGGAGTGAGTGCGAGCGAGGAGGGAAGGAGAAGCAGCATGTCGAATCAGGTGGTCAAAGTGCGAAGGAACACAATTGTAGCATGCATGACTTGCCCACTCTGCAACAAGTTGTTCAGGGAAGCCACAACCATATCCGAATGTCTTCACACGTGTGAGCCCCTCCTCTTTCTTTCTCCCGTGTGAAATTTCTCAAATTTTTCTCCTTTCGCTTCTTTCCTTCACTATTTGGGGGAGCATCTGGACTTTGCGTAACCGGAGACAGATATGGGTATTTCGTAATTTGACGTGTCTGATAAAAGTTTTGTTTTTTTTTTTTTTAAAATAATAATTCTATTTTCTTTTTGGTTCTTCTCTCTCTGACTATACCCGTCGAGGAGTGAGGACGTGAATGCTGGTCAGAAACATTGTTGTTTTGATTGGCCGCGTATTCAGCGGTTCTGTATTGTTGTGCACTTGTGGAAAAGGTGTTTGAACTTTTGACTACACCCACCACTGTTCATTCATTTAGTAAAACACAGCTTCAATCCTCGTCTTGCTGCATGCACATTGCACAACACAAATTGGCGTGCATATTATTATTACTACTGTGCTGGCTCTTGCATTTGTGGAATAATAATTGTTCTCTTGTTGTTTGTTATGTGTCCTAAAGTTAATTGCTGGTCTAATTTGTTATCTTTGCATGCACTTTAATTTTTTAGTACAAGGCGTGTTGTGTGCCAACTAAACTAATAGATATATAATTTTTTTTTTCTGGATTATATTCAGTTTGCAGGAAGTGCATTTATGATAAAATTACGGATGAGGAGATAGAATGTTGTCCAATATGCAACATTGATTTGGGTTGTGTTCCGCTCGAGAAACTGAGGTCAGTTCCTCCCTGCCTTTGATCGATGTCCTAGTTACCCTTATATTATATATATACTCTTGTACTTCTTCCTTTAAAAAAGAAAAATAAATTAAATGCCTCTCTGTTACTTATACTTTAAGTTGTTGAATATGCATGAAAGGTGTTTTGCTTTAACGTGGTATGCTACGCAATAAGAGTCTATCTTTTGCAAGCCACACCTTAATTATTGTTACAACTTACAAGGTTGCTAAAATGGAGATACAGCTTTACAAAATGGAAGCTTTCTTTTTGAAAATGAATAATGTTGTTGATGAGTTGAGACATGTGCTATAAACCTGTTGAGTACTGTTGATCTTTCAAAATCTGTTGAAACACCGTTGTGGCTTAGGAAAAAAAAAAGAAATAGCTGCCTTAGACCATACTGTTACCTGATCTTCTTCTTAGGTGGTATTATGCTGTTGCGAGGTCTGCAAGAATGAGAAATGTTCATGCTTTGATGGTGCTATCAATACGATGTTATATCAATCTGTTACTCCTCTCGTGAGAAAGTTGCCTGCTTAATACATTAATGTGAACTATAGTATACAGCGAAATAATAAAATGTTCTCAGTTTGACATCTTTCAATAATTTAGTTGATGATTTACATATAGTAATGCTGTTAATTTATTTTAAATACTTTTCCTTATATGTCTAATAATATATAGCGTTATAAATGTACAGTGTTTAATTCAAGCGAAATAAAAAATCGAAGTAACAGAAAATTGAAAGTTTTTACAATTATCTTTTACTCTCAGCTGGTGGCATTTAATAAATTTTAATTTTAAGTTATAGTTGGAAACAAAGTTAGAAGGAATTGGGTAAAAAAGTGATTCTTGTACAATTAATTGATGAAATGACTGAGATAATTGACACCAATAAAGTGGTGAGTTTTTTTTTTTTAATGAATTACCTACAGTACCATTCCATATACATGGACTTTGATAATGAAGCACACATGAAACTTTTTTTTCAAAAAAATATAATCAAACAAAACCGCATAGCTGATGATATTGATATTCTCTTTAGAATTGTTGCATGCTATGTTACTGATTTTGGTTTCTGATTACCAGGCCAGACCACAGTTTGCAAGATGTAAGGGCCAAAGTTTTCCCCTTAAAGGGGAGAAAGGTGAAGGCACCTGAAGTTGTCACCTCAGTACCATTACCGGCTAGGAGAAAGGAGAGATCTCTTTCATCTTTGGTGGTCAGCACTCCAAGGGTATCTACACAAGCAGCTATGACGGGAAGAAGAACAAAACCTACAAGAAAGGCTAGTGGTCTGCGATCCACTAGTTTTTCCATTGAAAAGCCCATTAAAAAAGAGGAAGATTTGCTGGAAGATCGTCCTGATAGTTCAAGTTCGCCTGACACTTCATATAAGTTTGCTCAGAATTCTGGACAGGTAGTAGGACACGACTCGTCTCTTTGAGCCTGTAGTATATTTTTCTATCTTTTTTTTTTTTTAATTCTTGATGATGGTTCATTAACTTCATTTGATTTCCTGGATTATATTAGCATTAGTTTACTCATTATTATGCTCAAGTTTATTTTCCTGGTGCAGAGTATCTCTCCTTGTGAGGGTAGTCAATCCATACCAAATAAAGGATCAGAGAATGGTGCCGAACCATGGGATGCAAAATTGGATCTTTGGAAACCTTTGAATTTCTTAGTAGAGGTTGCAAGTAGGAGTAAATCTTTCAAGTCGAATAATGTGCAAGGGTCTGATGCTAAATTAGAAACCAATCAAGTAAATGAGAGTGATTCTCAAGTTCAGAAAACCAAAAATAAGGAAAATAAACGTAAGGCAAAAATTGAAGATGAAAAGAGTAGCCCTTATCCTGTCTCTTCAGATACAGCAAAACCAAATAAATTGCGCAGAATACGCAAGAAAAAGGAGACTGCTTCTGGAGAATCTGGCATATCACCCCAAGCTGTGCTGGATTCTGCCAGCAATAGACTCTCAAGGACTGGTCCAATTTGGTTCTCCTTAGTGGCTTCTGAAAACCAGTGAGATATCAAATCTTTGATACTAAATAACTAATAATGTGAAATCCTCTGCATATTAAAGATGTTCTACACATCCTTTTTTGGATATCTTTCTAAGTACTAATATTAAACTAATGTTTCAGGGAAGGAGATGCTCCCTTGCCTCAAATTCCTGCAAGTTATTTGAGAATAAAGTAAGTTCCTATGGGCTCCCTATGCCTTTATTGACACTGTTTAGTACTTTAGTTTTGATTTATTGCATGCTTTTAACAGAGGAATGCCATTCTTGGAGCAATGTATAGCTCATGTTAGTTTATTGACACTGACTACTATATATGTGAATTTCTATACAAATATTCATTAATATTTATCTTAGTTTAGCTTATCTCCTAACTTTCAGGCAACATATTGAATGAGAGAAATAAAAAGTCTATCATTTTGACCTTCCATTAAATTATGATTCAGCATTATGAAATTCTTATGAAGGAATATATTTTTTTGACATCTTATTAACTTATAGTAATCAGCAAATGCTTAAAGTATAAACATCTATTTGTGTGTAGATTATCCATCTATATTTCAAATTTCATATAAACTCTGCCAAGTACAAACCTTTAAAAAAGAAGATATTATTCCTCTTTTCCACTGTCAGTATATAAAGTATTCTTATAGTCATTACATTTACCCAAAATTACCTAATAAAGAAATTTACGATTTTTTGCATTATATATCAATTGTGTTGGTCGTGGACATGAGGGCATTAGTGTAAATCAAACTTCAGGCTTTGAATAAGGATATGTATATGAGATATATTGATTTTATAATTAAATATGTTTTTATCATGACAAAAACATGCTTAAGAAACTATTTCTACTCTATCTATGCTGCTAAAGCTTCTTAAGATGTAGAAATCTAACTGAACTAGAAAATGATATAATGTATTTTTCTGTTTGCCACAGGGATGGTAGCATATCAGTTTCGTTCATCCAAAAATATCTAATGAAGAAACTGGATTTGACCAGTGAAACAGAGGTAATTCTCTCCTTTAGTAATACATCCAAAAAAATCAACTGGAACTGAAAGATTTTATTGTCTTGTTCTTCTTTTCTCTGAAGCATATCTTTTGTTTAAACTCTTGTCTATCTGTGCGGGCCAAGCTATTGTTGTCTGATATACCAAGCATCAACAATTTGATTGTCCTGAAGCTTTTTTCATACTTGCATGGTTCGATGATATAATAAGCAATACCCATTTGTTGCAAACTTTAACTGCACTGCACTAACTTGTACTCTCTCCTGTCTTGAATATAAGAAGAAAAAAGCATGTATGCTAGTCCAAAATATAATTTTACCCTATTTAATGAAAGCATATCCAAAATTTCCTTAATTTAATTGGGATTGTTTCCAATTGATATTAAGTTCTAATGAAGGGCAGTTTCAGTAATGAAGTTTTTTTTAAGAGAAAATAGACCATGCACTAACATTATAAAACAATTTTACATTGTCATCCAATCATAAATCATCATGTATGATAGATTTATTGACTCATTTCTTAACTAGTATGAATTAAATTTTTTTGTTTGTTTGTATCTGAGACCAGATAGAGTATTTTATACCAATAACCTTGCAAGTTGAATTACATTACTCTTTTCATCATTATTATTTTTTTTGTGTGCAGATTTTGCCAGTTTATATATTTCCTCATTCTTGAGTTAACTGATTTTGTAGGTTGAGATTAAATGTATGGGACAACCAGTGCTCCCTACATTGCAGCTATATAACTTGGTTGAGTTGTGGCTGGATATGGCGTCCACGCCACAGAGAATTCCAGCAACTATTGGGTCCTCAGCAAAGGATTTTGTCATGGTCCTGGCTTATGGTCGGAAGGTTCCACACACTTGATCTTGCTTCCCCTTTCATACTTTTAATGCACCTTGAAAATCTTCTTCATAGCATAGTCACTTACCATCACCACCGTGAAGGATACTGGATAGGATAAGATAGGCCAAATAAATTATAAAGAATTTCTCATCTGGTAGTCGCTGTAATGCTCATTACATCCTGATTTTTCATGACCATCTTTTTTATTTATTAAATTCGCATATTCCAATACTTTGGAGTTCACATGTGACTTAGATATAAGAAGCTACGGGCCACCATGCCTCCTGGTTAGAAGAGGCCATTTGTTGAAAATTTGACATTTGAATCAAGACGATTCTTTGTTTTTTACCCCTTATTCTATTTGTTTGTTTTCCAATAGCCAGAAAATGCAAACAATGACCCGAAACTTCCCACTTTCCACCAGAGCAGAATAAACTTTTTATAGTAAATAAGTTTTTAAAAAGAGATTAATTTGTTTGTACTGTGTAAAGATTTTTATATTGTCGATTAACAATTATTATAAAAACCAGTAATCTAATTATATATACTACCGGTCTTAACTGACCTGCTCATGCCTCCGGGCACTTTATTTTGAAGAAATTAAAGTGCTTAAAGTAAGGTTACTCCGAATGCATTAGCATTGGATAATACCACAAGATTCTGATTTGTTGGCGTTTGAGATCAAAGTAATGATTATCAGGCACATTAAATACTACTTTTACTTGAGGTTATTGTAGATTTCTAGTTTATGAAAATATGTTCTAACAAAAAAAAAACTGTAAAGAACATATTTTTTTCCCTTGAAGCCTATTCATTCATATATTATAAAATATAAGTATTATTGTGAGTATTTTGTTTAATGAGTCATGTGACTTTAAAGTATTTTATTTTAGAAAAATATTTTTACTTAAATTTAAATAATCTTAATTGAATTTGAATTTTAAATTTTAATAGGTCTTATTAAATCAATAAAAAAAAACTACATTTCTTAACTAAAACAATTTATTTGATATTTTTTTTTCAAAATCAATTTTTTTCTATTCCAATCTAATAATACAGTTTATTAATTATTATTATTGATAGTAAAGGCATTGTTGCATTATTTTTTATTTTTCAAAATGTAATATTATTATTTAATAATGATTATTTTATTTTCATATTTTTTTATTTTTAAAAATATGTAATTGTATTATTATGTATTAATACTTTTTTATATTTCACTTAAATTAAAAACTTCAACAGTTAATTATATTTCTCACATATTTTCATTCACTTTATTTTTATTCAAATTAAACGCTTTATAAGTTTACTTTTTTAATTGCATAAAGCAGGTTTAAGCACTATCAAGCATGGGGAAGGACCATGATCTCGTTCACAATAGTTTGACATTAGGAGATATTTACTTCAAGGTATAATATTGTTTATATGATAATTACATTCTCAAAAAGATTATGTTTAAAAAAATAGATCAATTTACTTCCAGAGTTATAATTACTCAATATTCCTTTTCTTAAAATTTAATGGTTATAATAAATCAATAATATTATCAATTATATTTCAAGAAAATAAATAATAAGAACGAAAAATAAAAGAGTCACTCTTAGTATATTTTTAGTATATTAGTATATGTTAATCTCTTCTCCTAAAAAATATGAACATGTTATTTTTTTTGTTTGTTTGAAATATGAACATGTTTGGTTGACACAAAAAAATATATGATCATTGAATATATATTAAAGAATATATTATTATAAGTATAATTTGTCATGAACTAATCATTAGATAACACAATGACAATGATTATCAAACTTTTGTGGTCTAGCTAGTAGACATAGTATTAAAAAAATTATGGTTATGGTTCATTATAAGGTTATGATTCATTTCTCACAGTCATTTTTCTATCTAAATATCCAAGAATCAAGATATTCGAGATATCAAGATTAACATGCTCCAAAAACTCCTTAGGGATCACTAGAGACTTCCGGAAAGAATTGGCGTTCCGTGGTTCTGTTTTGCCGTTATTCAATTGTTTTCCCTTTTCAAGACTCCACTCACACTCACATGGGGACTGAAAATACTAGGCTTTCCCGGAGAACAACACATGCGAGTCATAATAATCAACAAATCACAACTCCAAAAGGCACACGCTTTCCCTCTAAAGCAAACTCAAAATAATGCCATTAGGAACCCAACATTGGCCACAACTTGGAGCACCCTGCAAACAATTATCCTAGTAAACCTTTTTTAGTCGTTGAAAGATGCATGATGCATCTATTATTAATGGGATTTCTTAGAAATTCCCTTTAAACTTTATCCATTTCCGACAGCGTATAATCTATCATTAAGGACCTTTTTGTATAGCGTGATTTTGCCAAAGCAAGAAAACATCCACTAGACGGGTAACTACCATTTAACGCGTTTGCAGAACGAGCAAACACAGACATGAAATCTTTCTCACAGCCTAACATTGAATCATTGATGGTCTAGCAAGTAGCAACCCTTCCTACTATTTTACTCTAAAAAAGATAAAAAGGCATGCTAACATCATATTCAAAATGAACCTATTATCAATACTCAAATAGTATTGAATCATTGACGATATACCTAGCTATATGCCATCGAGATGTTAGACAGGATAAACGCTTAGAATAACTTTTAAGAGGTTGAATAGAAGTACAAAATTAAATTCGGATGTTAACTGAAAATGAATATCTTAGTAAAGAACGGGAGACTATTTGCAAAATGAAATGCACGTAGCCTTTAATATAAATCAAATATTACAAAGCAAGAGCATATCAAAATCAAAATAGCAAACGATACACCGTAATTGGAACTCTAACTACACAATTGAAACCCTTCAATTAATCCAAAAAATTTACAAACCAAAACCCCATCCCAGCAAAACATATTGTGAAAAAAAAGTTGTATACACGAAAAGGCAGAATAAATAACGTAACCTTTTTTTTCCCCACTTGTCCCGTTAAGAATGCATGAACACTTATTCTCTTCCCCGGTACCCAAATGCTTAAAAAAAACCATGGTATACTAACATTTCCATAAAATAAATGTAACGTTATAGTAATGTAACAGTATTCAAATCTTGATTGACCACTAAGTATGAACTAGATACGAAGGAAATATTCATCTTGGTGCGCTTACGATACGAAGATTTATCTTTGCTTGTGAGAGAAATAACTTTGTACCAACAAAGATTTATCTTTGCTTCTGAGAGAAATAACTTTGTACTAACACCATGACGAAGGAAAAAAAAAAGTATAGCAAATGAATGAGATCTATTATATAAGTGTGTACCCTCCCGTTCCTTTCGTAGGGGTACCCCCAACGAACGAAAGCAACCCTCCATCGTGCTCATCCACGTACAAATCCTCCGTGCTCCTAAACGAAGCGTGCAACACCACCAGCACAATCCCAATGATCACCGAACCCACCACGTTCACCCACACGCCGGTGAGCACCAATCCCACGACGGTCGCCGCCGCAAGAACCGTCGCCACCGCCCTATCATCCACCGCAGTGCCCAACACCACCAAGGGCTCGTCGCGGAAGAAGTAGAGGAAGAACCACACCACGAGCGCCACCAAGTACACGATGATCGAGACCGGGTGCCAGAGGAGGCTCAGGAACAAAACGAACAGCACGATCATGAAGTAGTTCACGCGGAAGTGATCGAGGTTGCGCCTCACGCGCATCGTCGCTTCGCCGATCGAGTAAGGGCGCGTGAATGAGAAGAGCGCGAACACCTCTTCCCATGGTCGGCGCGTGGCGAAAGAAGAGCGCGTGGTTGTCGCGGGGCGTGTGACGAAATAGGAGGCAGTGGAGTTAGATGATGAGGGCGAGGGGAGAGAACTGTAATGAGGCGCTGAAGAAGACGTTGACGTCATCGCATGTAGAGAGATTCAAATTCAAATCCGAAACTTGGAAAGTTTAAGGGTAAATGGATCTAAATTGATGAAACTATAGATCCGGTAATGGAAGACGAAGGAGAAGAAGAAGAAGAAGATTCAGGAGAAAGTTGTGTACTTTGTGTGGTGGAATCAAGGGTGTCGTTTAGATGTTGTGCTATAAAAAAAAAAAAAAAGGAAAATAAAGGAAGCGTTTCGTGTTTTGGGTGTCGTTTAGTTCATAATCAACGATGCCAGCGAGTCCATGAAATCCCGTGGGGAACTGGAGTGTGTTAGGGTCCCACTGAGCAGCAACATGACAAGTTTACAACTAACTAGCGGCTGTTGTCTACGCATAATTGTGATTATTATTATTAATTGAAAATTGCGAATGGTTCAAGTAAGCAAGAAAATTAGCATTATTGACTATTGTTTGGCATTTTTGGCTTTTGACAACGTGTTAGTGCACGTTGTGACAACAAGTTCGCAACAAGAAACTACAACGCAGAATATGAAGATTGTCTGTTGTTTTGTTTTGTTTTTCGGATGTGAAGGATTTTCAAGAGGGTGGTGGTGAAGTTTGGAATTATTTCATTTCGCGTATCACAGTTCGGTTCAGTCTCACGAGTGACCCGTGACTTGGAAATGATGAATTCTGCATGTATGAGAAATCTGACTCATTGAAGAATAGTCCCCATTCTGAAATTTGCAGGTTCTCTTGCTGTACTTTGCAAATGTTAGGAAACATAATCACAGAGGAGGAAAAAGAGAAGAATATTGTACTCAAACTAGAAGTGTATTAGAACGAGTAAAAGTAAAATTACAAGAAGTATTATGGGTTTATTTATATAGTCAATTAATTTTCTACATCTCTAATAGCAAAGGAATAGATTCTTGATGATAGCATTTTTACTACGATTTTTTTTAAAGAAATTCTAACTGAACCACAGATATGAAAAGGCAGATAGGCCTTTTCACCAAGAAGGGGCATTTTTTTTAAAAATTTAATTAATTTCCAAATGAGTATAAATCCTATGGATAAAAAGTTGTAAACTTTCTGTATGAAGTCGTAGTTAATGTCACAATTTTTGTAAATATATTTTATTTTTTTAACTGAACAAACTAAAGACGAAAAATCCTTTAAAGTCACGTCTCTTCTCTTCCTACTCCTTCTAACTTATTTATTTTCTATATTTCTGTTTTTAATTATGAATTATTATTTGCAACTTATTTACGTTCTATATTTCTGTTTTCAATATTATGAATTATTATTTACAATGAAAATTAAAAAAATATGTAAAAAAAATCTTTAAATTTTATGTCATAACGATAAAATACATAAAAAATACCAATCATTAATCGTTTTCATAAGATGGACCGATCAATATTAAATAAGTCTTAAAAAATATTTATTATATAAAACTAAGATATAATCATAATAATTATCTTTATAAGCAAACTAACGTCTAATATTGTTTATCATTTTTAATTTTATGGCCGTGGTTAATTTATATTGTTAAGTTTATATTAATATATTATGTTATTTTTATTTTAAAAAGTATTTCTATTAGTAAATTATTTTCTCATTAATATTAAAATATTTTTATTAAATAAAATTAATTAATAATACTATCAAGGTCATACAAAATTATTAGTTTACATAAATAAGTTAGAAGTAGTAGAATAAGACACGACTTTAAAATCATTTAAAATTGTGCAACTTTAATTTATTCTTTTAAAAAATAAAAAAATTACAAAAGTCATAAAATTTATTAAAAAATAAAAAAGCATACGCCACAAATAATTTATAATTTTTATATTAAAGTAGTAAGAATCCATACGATTTAACCCATTTAAGAATTAATTAAAAAATTATCCTCATTTAATAAATTCTAAAAAACATTCCCTTTTGGTCAAAAAGTCCAATGGAGATAACTTTGGATTCAAAACTTTGTCATTAGCATACTAGGACCTAAAGAAAACGCGACGATTCGACAATCAATAAATACATGTTTATATTCTAAAAGCATTTGCTGAATATTTATTTATGTATAAAAATATTATGGAAAATATATTGAATATAAGTATTGTGAATTTTATTGAACAGGGAATATCCTTAGTATTATACTATTATATACTGACTTACGAGGGAAATAGGTGAGTTTAAATGTAAACTAATTAAACTAATTATCTACCAGTATCGGGGTACAAATTTAGAATGTCAAGAGCTGTAATCAAAGTGCAAGTATATGATCCTTTTTATAGATTAGGCTAGGTGATTGACTCCTTTATTAAAAGCCTGATACTAGTCCAAAAAAGGTGTATGTAGTGACACAAGTTTAGACTAAGATGACTACTGCACCATGTAGTTTTTTTTTAAAGAAAATTAACATAAGTATATTTTTAAAAAATTACGAAAATAAATAAATTATATTTTAAAGTACGATTTTACTGAAAAAAAAAATCACAGAGCATGATTTTGCTTTATAAAAAATTATTATATTGAAATTATATATGTACATACGATATCAGTTTTTTAATTTTTTATTATTATTAAAAGTTAAAATCATATCTTAAAATACGATTTTAACATATTTTTTTAATTATGTAAGAAATCATAATATTTGTAATTAACCCACCTATTGCGATAGATTTTTTATAATTCTATTCATTTCGTAATTAACCCGACTAAGATAAAACAACCGTATAAAAGCAGCATTGTGCATGTTATGATTTAAATCATAATATATTAATCTCTAAGCTAGAATATTTAAATATTAGAATGTCATTAAGTACCCACCATCTCCCTTAGTACCTGTTCTAGAGCAATAACTAAAAAAACAATGTAGAGCTTATTTTACTATTTTCTAAAAACTATCTTATTATTTAGAAATAATTTTTTCATAAACGTATAACTCCTATTATCCACTCGATGATTTTTATGAATTTGTAACTTTTATTTCTTAATTAATAACATGGAAAAACAACTAAATTATAGAACAATGAAAGAAACAGTAAAAAAAATAAAAAATAAAATGAAAACAGAGAAAACTATGATAAGCCAAAAATAGTATATGTTTAGATGCTAAAAAATATTTAAAATAAATATAAAATACTAAATAATTTTTGTTAATATTTTAGTAGTAATACACTAATACTACTATTATCTAAAGGAAAATTAATACTATAAACCTTTTAATGCATACTAATGCAAAAATGTTACTATCTTTCATCATAAATGAAGTAAAAAAAAAAAAGATCGATTAATAAAGTTGAAATGATTGGCCATTGGGGGAAAAAATTAGATCAAATGTCTTCGTGTCAGTGGACCCCTCCATCAAATCTGTGACAGACACGACAGTTTCATTACTCTGCTGCTTCTCGCCTTGGTCTTGGCTCAGTGGCTCTTTGCTTATTTAAACTCCACTTTCTTACACTCACACTCTCCTAGTTCATCTCTCTGCTCAATATATTCCTTTCGTCATTAATTATAATTTTTTTAAAAAAACTTTTTTGTAATTTTACTTAATTATTCTCTTTTTAAATATTATTAAAAAATAAATACGTGATTAGAAAACAAATAATTAACAAATTTAATATAATAATTATTTTTTTAATAAAGATGAATTAATTAAAAAAAATCTTATATAATTAAAGACCGAAATATTATCTTATTTTAATTTTTTAGTTTTTACTCTTTTTTCTCTCTCTGAAACTAGAAATGCAATACTAGTAACAGTTTTTTCATTGTTGCCGGGGAGACTAGGAATTTAATATTTAATATACAATTTAATTAAAGTTGGAAGCTCTGTATTCTTGTGGCTATGTGAATTGTCAAGCTAAGCTTAAGTCCACTCAATCTCGAATCCATGGAATGAGAATCTAGGGTTTGACAGCACCAAGTCCATCAAGGTCCGTGCTTTGGGGCTTTTACTATTACTTTTTCTCACTGGAAAAATTGGGTGTCATTTCTCTGCTGAGTAGCCACATTTGTTTCAAAAATCTCTGCTTGCTTTGCTCACTTTTATCTAATATTAGAATTAGAATTAGAAGGCCACTCCAACACACAGTTAATAATTCTCACAGCTACTAGGTCTTTGCTTATTTTCAATAATTAACACTTTCATGACCTGAAATTTTGAAACTTGAACCAGAAATCAGATATTGTTTGGTGAAAATTGGGTTTCTCTCTATGTGGGTCTCTTTATCCTAATCTGCCACATGGGTCCAAATGTGCACTGTGTTTTATAGAAAAAAAAGGAAGAGAATTTTCTTGGAGGGAGTCTGCTGTTCTTATCTTAGGTTTGTGTCCCTGTGTGTTGGGGTATTTTTTTAAGTTCCTTTTATCTTTTTTTTTTTACCCCAGATAGAGGGTAATATGGAGGATGTTGAAGAAGCTAATAGAGCAGCTGTTGAGAGCTGTCATAGAGTTCTGAGTATGATGTCTCAGCCAGGGAATGAAGTTCATTGTAGGAATTTGATGGTGGAAACTGGAGGGGCTATAGTGAGGTTCAAGAAAGTTGTTTCACTCCTAAGTAGTGGTTTGGGTCATGCAAGAGTAAGGAAGCACAAAAAACTTCAAATCCCTTTTTCTGAAAATATTCTCTTGGACAACCAAATTTGCAAAACCGATCATCATTCAAAATGTCTGCAGTTTCCTCATACAATTTTTACTGAGAATTCAGTTCAGGGATTGGGTCAAACAGTTAGAAATTCAATCTATATGATGGGAAACCCTAGTTTGGAGTTGAGCTCCAATGAGAGAAGCCCTCTAAACCTTACCCGACAAACTTCAGCAACACATTACCACTTCCTTCAGCAGCAACAAATGAAACATCAAGCAGAAATGATGTTTCGAAGGAACAACAGTGTCGTAAATTTGAATTTTGACAGCTCTAGCTGCACACCATCGATGTCGTCGTCTACTAGGTCTTTCATTTCTTCCTTGAGCATAGATGGAAGCGTGGCTAACATGGATGGAAATGGAAGTGCATTCCATTTATTAGGAGCTGCACACTCTTCTTATCAGAATTCACAACAGCAAAAGAGAAAGTGTTCTGCCAGAGGTGATGAGGGTAGTGTGAAGTGTGGGAGCAGTGCAAGATGTCATTGCTCAAAGAAGAGGTTAAAGTCTCTTCCTCAACATATTTGACTTCACCCTCGTTCTGTGTTCTGGTGTTACTGTCTCATATACACTATTAACCATTGATGATTAATGAGTGTTATCTCAAAGATTAAAGTTCATTTTGACATGCCATTAATTATTCTGTGCGTCCTCTGCAGGAAACATAGAGTGAAAAGATCAGTTAAGGTGCCTGCTACCAGCAACAAACTTGCGGATATCCCTCCCGATGATTATTCATGGAGGAAGTATGGGCAGAAACCAATCAAGGGATCACCTCACCCTAGGTATGTTCAAGTTCTTTCTGATATTTGACTGATTTAAGTGGCACCCGAGTATAACGATGCTGTATTAATTTTGAAATTTTTCTGCACTCTTTGGTTGATTTTGATTCTAGTGCAGTTTATTTTGCTTTTTTGGTTGTACTTATTTCATTCTACCAGTAAATGTACCGATCATGATGTGCCTGAATTTTTTTTGGTGCATAGGTGGTGGTGTTTGTGTTTCATTTTGAAGTGTTGCTAATTTGCTATTGCATGCATAAGTTAGTGATTTTTCTTAGGATACATTCAGGTAGATCAAAACATTACCGTAGTGATTGAAATGGTCCCTGATTTTTCTTTCACAATGTTCACTTGTTACTCATAATCTCTAGAACAAATCTTGTACTCATAGTGCTATGTGGTGGTCTGTTGTAGATAATTACCAGACGTTTTCCTATGGCATTTCAGTAGTTCTGTTTCTGAAAAGTGAAAACATGAGTTGAGAAATTGATATCTAGTATTTTGGAAGTGTCATCATTAACACCCATTTGATGTGCAACTTTTTTTAGTTTATTAACCTTTGATTTGAATGTGAAATGTATGTTTTTTATATTTGAGGGAATTGACTCTAATTCCTCTTTTTTGTTCAGGGGATACTATAAGTGCAGCAGCACCAGAGGGTGTCCTGCTAGGAAGCATGTTGAGAGGTGCTTGGAAGAGCCTTCCATGCTAATTGTTACCTATGAAGGCGATCACAACCATCCCAAGTTACAACACAATCCACAAATACGTGAACTACATTGAGAGAGCTGAACCAAGATCAAGCCCCATTTGTACAACTTATTGTCAGTTTGGTAATGAGTTGTTTAGTTAGGGAGGTGGGGATGAGGATCGGTGATAAAATGAACTAGTATGTATAATCGGTAGTTTCATTCACATGAACTCATTAATTCACCTATTTTTTTATGTTTTTCATCATCTGGTAAGCTTCATGTTGATTTTATTGTAAAAATTTAGTCATTTTTTTAAAGTAGAATTAACATGAAATTCGTTGAATAATAAAAGATGTATTGAAAAGTATACTACTAGTACTTTTCGTGTTAAACAAAAATTGTTAGGCTAAACTGCATGGCCCTCCTATTTTTGCAAAACTACGATTTTGGTTCTCGTGGTTTTTAATTAGGACATTTGGGCCTCTGTTTTCAGAATTCGGAAGTTTGGTTAATCCGTTAAATTGAATGTGTTGACCATCGATATTCGTTGACTCGTGCTGATGTGCCAGACATCTGGATTGGTTGATGATTAGTGTTTCATTAATAAGTAATTAACCTTAATTAATAAACAAAAAAAAATTGAACGAAAATTACCAGAGATTCCACATTATTCCAGGTTGGCATCCTAAGCCACTGAATGCCAATCAGCCCCAATCGATCAACAAAGAAAGAAAAGAAAGAACAATGGGAGGAGTGTCGCCAGATATACATCTCAATTGAAAAAGAATCAAAATTGATGAATATATCTCTCGAATCAATTAAGTCTTTTCGGAACTTAAGAAATAGCATGGCCCTTGCTGAATGTTGGGGGATAATGAAGTGCCAATAAGGCAACAAATTTGCTAACAACCGTTATGTCGTTTTGCAGGATCTACTTTGGAAGTTGAATTTGATTTGGACAATCAAGCTACAGATGTTGAACGATGAGAGATGTAATAATTAAACTATGAGTTTTGAACGAGATCCACAACCTTCGTAGATTTCAAAAAGCGCCACAGCTTCGTTGAATTTATTGTTTCTCATTATAGAAGTGTCTCTTTGGTTTGTGTAGGTTACTCAACAGAGCATGTGAGCTACAAAGACACCAATATGGGCACTCATACTTCATCCTAGTTTCATGGCTAACATTATATGAATGAAAAAAATAAGCTAAAAAACAGATTTATTAAATGATAACTTTATTTATAATATATTTTTCTTATTTTATTTTCAAACCAAACAACTATCTTTCCCGGTTTTCATTATATTTTTTCTTAAATCAAACAACTCCTGTTTTCCTTTTTTAGGCTAAATTATCAATTTGATCCCTAAATTTTTAAAAGGTTCAATTTGGTTCTATAATTTTTAAAAATGAATTAATTTGATTCCTAAATTTTTAAGAAGTCAAAGATCAAATTGAACAATTTAAGGATCAAATTGATATACTCCTTAAAAGCTTCAAGATCAAATTAATTTTTTAAAATTTTGAAAGCCAAATTGAACAATGTAAAATAATTTGGTGAACAAATGGATAACCAAAGCCTTTTCTTTACGTATTTATTTCCTTTACCTCTATTTCTTCCGTTTCTATCAAATACTGCTACAGTTCAAATTTGAACGGCTCAATAATTGAAACGTGTGCCACTTCCGGCGAACGTTTGGATTTTTTAAAACAAGTCGTGCAAGGCTAGTGTTGTGGGTCCAATTAACTGGTTGAGTCCATTGGGTTGGAGTTTTGCACTTTTTTTCTTTTCTTTTATAGCTACCTCCACAGCCTGTGGCAACAAAACACAAGCCAGGCCCAAAGTCATAGGCTACTTGGGATATACGTGAGGATTAGAGTTTTTTTTTTTTTTTTTTTTTTAGAAATTTCAAATATCTTATTTGTAAATAATAATTAAAATTACTATAAAACAAACTAAATGATTCTTTTATCTGTACACTTTTTAAAAAAATCAAATAAAGATAATATTTAATTAATAAAAATCATTATTCATTATACAGTGAAATCAGAAAAAGGGGCTGAGGTAGGGGAAGAGGTTAGGAGTGGTAGGGTAATTTTAAGTTTTTTTTTCTATTAAAGTGGGGATAGACTTGGGATATATTTGAATTGAATACCTGGTAAACGAAGAATGTAATGGGTTAAATAAAATAGAATGAAATTGAATAAAAATATTATTTTATTTGGATATTTTAAAATAAAAAATAAATATTTCATTTCATTGTTTGGAAAAATGATGATATGGAATGAGTTAGAAATTTTTTAATTCTTTTTTTTTTGCTGCATTTTTTTTTTAATTCTTTTGCTATTCTTATTTTGAACATTATATTCAAAAATAAAGTTTTATCTTATCATATAATTTTAAATTAATCTTTAAATATTTCAATTTTAATGACAAAATGATGTAGAAAATTTAATATCAAAACCTAATTATTTCACATTTTATAAGTATACAAACTAAATTTAAAAAATTATTTTTTCATAGATTAAATTGACTTCAATTTATATATTAAGAGACTAAAAGATCATTTAATAATTAAATTAAAAACAGCATGCTAAGTGCTTTTGTTGGTGTACTCCGCACCGTCCACATTAAAACCATAACTTTCTTACATTTTCTTCTTCTTTTATATTTGTCTGAAATAGTGAAATTTGAATCCATTCGGTTCTGTCCTTTACCAAACCTGGTTTTGCTATTTTATTACTCAAAGTCTCAAACTCAGACAACTGGAAAAAAAAGTCTTCATTTTTCTTTGCTTCCTCCGTCCGTTAAGCCACCCCAGTGGCACGGGCACAATTTTCTTCAACAAGATTGATTCATGCAAAATGACTCCCATCGCACCAGCGAAATCAGATGTGATTTCAATTTTCAAGCATCAAGAAGATAACGTTCTAACATAGGCTTACGTTGATGAAAAAAGAAAAAAAAAATCCCAGAAAACTTTAGACTTTAGAGTTGGATATCATATAGTAATATATAACCTCGAACTGCATATGCAGCTGTACGTATTAACATAGATTCAGTGAGAATCCAAGGAAGAAACAAACGACAAACAAAAACAACGTTAAATGAACTTTAAACCTATGCCACCGTAATAACCAAAATGCTTGCTGCTCAAAACCTATAATAAACTAAACTGTACATCAAAACAAGGGCGGAGTAGCACCTAAAATTCCCCCTCAAAACAAGTCATATAGACAAATTCAAAGACATTTAAGATAGAAACACTAAGCCCCCGGCGCCGTCATTCTCCGCCGGCGGCTTCAGAAGAGCGGCGCCGGCAGGTTAAGGTCAAATAAGAAGGGCTTATTTTTCTCTTTCTGCTCCTCCTTACTCACCACAAAACCCGCGATATTCTCTAACTTGTAACCCTTGTACTCCGACCTCACCGGCGCGGTGGAAGCTACATCAGTTGCAAAGAAAAACGGTGGGCCACAGAACTCGACCTGTCTGGCGAGTTGTTCCTGGGCTTGGGCTTGGGCCAGGGCATGGGCTTCGGGAGTAGTGAGCACCGGGGGAGGGAGGTGGAAAGCGGGAGCAAGGATGTAGGAGAAGTTGGTCTTGGCCTTGGGCCCACGGAGTGTTCTGGCGGCGGCGTCATAAGCCCTGGCGGCTTCCTCGGCAGTGTCAAAGGTGCCGAGCCACTTTCGGGTCTTTTTCCAGGGGTCACGGATCTCAGCGGCAAAGCGGCCCCAGGGACGCTTGCGGACACCCCGGAAATGAGCCTCCTTGGGTTTGGGCGGCGGAGAGTCCTTTGAAAATGGAAGCGCGTGAACAGGCATTGAGGAAAATGATGGGATTGTAAGTGTTAGTGAGGGGTTTTGGATGGATATAAATAGGGGTGGGGACAGTCTGGGGTTTCGCCGACAGCTTTGCGCTGTTGCGCCATTATCTTCTGTTTCCTATATTTGGAATCGTCACTCAATTATTATTTAATTTTCATCATATTTCATATAGACTTTAATTTCCTCACGTGTAAACTAGAAAATAATTAAAGTGAAAACAAAAGTAGGCTGAAGGAATACAAAGGAGGAAGTTAAATTTTTTCATTTTAGTTGAGAATTTGGAGGAAATATTTCGCTCAAGACCATTTATTTATTTTTTGTTGGAACAAAAGGGGAAGTTAATGAGTAATTCACTTGTGGTTACAGCGAATCTTCCGCAGAACTAGATATTTCTCCTCTATACCTAAATTATAGGCTTTTGTAACTTTTTGGACTTTTAGATGGAGAAAAACTAGATGAAAGATCCAACACTTTTCGTATTTAATTAGTAAACTAGTAATACAAGTTTTTACTTTTTTTTCTTTGAGCCGAGTTAGTGTTTTATGAGTGCTCTTTAAATTCAGAGAATTTTCTTGTTTTAATTTAGACCGAAGTGCCATCAGTTACCACTAAATTATATATATATATATATATATATATATATATATATATACATAAATAAAGGGATGGATACATTTATTCTAAAAGAATTACTATTTATTTTTATTATTTATTTTCTTAAGATTTAATAATTATAATAAATAATTAATTTAAATCATTAAATCTCAAGAAAATAGTAAATGAATATCTGCTGCTGTTTTATAAAAGTTCATCCCTTTGTAATATGCATTATAAAAAACTAAAGTATAGACACTTTGCCCTCCTCCCCCCGCCGGTCAATAGTATTTTACAGAATTCGATTTTAGTTCAAAATGCTTTTCTAAAAGATAATTATTCTGTTCATATTATATTTCGGCATCTTAGCCGTGTCTCATGAAATTTTGACTCGGGATATTCAGGGTAAAATTGAATATGTACAAGATTTCTTTTTTAGTTTTTTCCAAAACAAAATACTTTATTAATCTCTTTATCTTTAATTGATAAATGTCAGGTATAATACTCTTATTATATTATAGTTGATTTTGTGTTATTTAAGTGATTTTGCACTAATTCTGAATTCAGATGGTGAATCATTATAAATTACTATAAATTTAATAAAACTAAAGATGAGACGTAAGAATAAATGAATTAATAATTATAGTTAATTTTCTTAAATTTAGGCCATATGTTTTTTTAAAAAAAAGAAGTAATTTCATTCTCAAGACCAGGCAATAGAGCTCCTTTTTTTGTTTGCGGTGATGTGGTTAAAAATAAAGGCGTTGGCAGTTAAAAAAAGCAGGAGAAGGCAATATGGGCAAGACATGATGTGTAGCAGTAGAAGAAGAAGGGGTAGGGTGATTAATTTTGCGATTTCCCATAGTGTGTGAACATGAGAGGAGAGGGTGGGAATGATTACGTAAAAGAAAGAGATTTGATTTGATGGGTGGAAGAGAAAAGTAAAATTTGAGGGTTGGCATGATGAAATGATGAGGTGGGCACGCCTGAAATGGAAGACTCAGCTTTATTGCGGTCTTACCAAAACAAAACATGTCTTGAATGAATGCACCCTCACTCGCTCTATCAACAAACCCAAAGCCTACCTGCTATTCTACCTACATCTTTGCCCTGCCTCTATTCTGTCAAAACTCTAAATTCTTGGCCCCACAAAGGATGCCTTGCATTAATTACAGAGAGAGAACAAAAAATTCATCCCTAATCAACATTGATTCAAATTAAAGCTTGAATCATTTCCATCCTAAAAAAGGTTTAAACACTTTAAACGTGATTATGCTTTCAATCACTCTGCCCCAAACCAATTCAATGAGGCCAAGGAAATCAGCCTTTCTTTGATTCATTCTTGACTGCTAGCAAATGAGGAGCAAGGAGTAGTACTGTAAGTGTTTTCTTTTTTTTTATTGTCTTGATATTTTGTATTGAAATATTATTTTCGTATAAAGATATACTAATAGTATATTATTAGCCTAACTTATAATTTTCATCTCTTATCATTTTGAAATTTATAATTTTAGCTTTCTTTAATCTGATATTAATGTTGACCTGAAACAGATAATTAATATAATGTTTATGTGAAAAAAATTAAATAACATGAAAAATAAAAATATTTTAATATAATTTTTTTAACTCGTAATCCTTTATTTACATATGAGACAATAAATCATTAATATATTTACTTTTTTAATTAATTATATAATATTATTTTTTTATATATCATTAGTCGAGAGTAATTAATTTTTTAAAATTATCAAAATTTATAATTAAAATATATTTAATATATAAATATTTTTAATTTTATTTTATATCATTTTTTATATTTTTATTTTGAATAATTTACATATTTTTATTTTTATTTTATCAATTTATAATTAAGTTTCATAAATTAATATGTAAATTATTTATATATTTTCTAAAATTAATTTTAATATACATATTATTTTTATTCTAATTATTAAAGTAAAATTAAAAAAAATTATATATTAAATATTTTTAATTATGATATTTTATAATTTTAAAAAAAATAATAACTTTTAACTCATAATACATAAAAAATAATATTAATATAATTAATTAAATAAAACAAGTATTTCAGGCTAACATTAATATGTCATATTAAAATCAAAATTTAACTTTAAATGATCAACTAATAATTAATAGACCGAAAAATCTAAATTTTATTTTTTAGAATAAAAAAATTAAATGTCTTTATTTAAAAATAAAAAAAAACCAAAACCATAAATTTAAAATTATGAAAGATGAAATTTACAATTTATTCATACGAGTACTATAACCGAAGAAATGACAATTAATACTACTATTTTGTACTGTAGTATTATTTAAAAATGAAAACTAAAATTCTTCCAAAAAAGTTAATTAAGAATATTTTTTTAAATGGCAGATAAAAGATAAGGCGTATCTCATCTTAATTAATTTATGAAAACAATTTTTTGATAGTCAACGACATTGAATACGAAGATATTAATAACCTGATATACAGCCTGTTTGTTTGGCTTCTGTCCGACACCACACCACATTAATGGGTAGCAGCAAATTTTGCAAAAGTGATTGTCTTACTTTTGTTTAAAATTTTAGTTGCATACGAAGTTAAAAGGTTTGGAGTTAATTTTTTAAATACTTTTTTGCATTTGAAGAATATTAATTATGGATTATTTTGTATTTCATATTAATATTTTCTAATTACTGAAATTTGAATATCACACTTTTAAATAATTTAATATAATAAACATTTAACTTTGATTAAAATTACTTTAATTAACATTTTTAAAAAACTAATTGTTTCCTCTCAATTTGTATATAAGCAATGAAAATCCATTGTCTCTTCTCAAATTCCGTAATTTGTTCCTTTTCTCTTGTGGCCCCTTCATGTACAGCTTTCAATAATTCTGTTACTTAAAGGTTCCCACCCATTTATTTGTGGAATCGATTATCCATAACAAGGATTTACCAATGACAAAGGAAGCTTAAAGCCAAAAAAATCAAGGGCTGAGGATTGAGGTTAAAAATTTGAATTCAGTTTCAGATTAACATCTCTCTCTATAAATGAAATTTACTGTATATTTATTAAATTAGATAATATTATAATTTAAAATTACAGAAAAATAATATTAAAAGTTATAATTAACTTAAATAATATTATACTCACTAGTTATAATATATTTATTAGATGAATGAATTATCATATTAATAAAAATCACTAAAAAATTATTAAAAATTATTAAGTATTCGAATATTATTAGCTAAAGTAGATTTAGTTTATAAGCATAAGTTGAGATTATAAATTCAAATTCATATTAATATAGTACATATAAATTCGTAATTTTAATAAAAAAAATCATATACCTTTTCAGTCAATATTTTTTTCATTTTGAAAGATATCCAATTTCAAAACTTACTAAATGCTCCGAAATTACATTTTTCAGTCTGCGTCAAAATACAGGGCCAGCCACAACTGTCCCTCATTTTAGAAATTAAAGGAACGCAAAAGTTTTACTCTCTTTGACCTTTTCTTTTCGGTTAGAAATAAATGTTCGGTTGATCATAATTACATCACCCATTACCTATATGGGGAGTATTTTTTTTCTTCATATTTTCATATAAAAATGGACATACTTAAAAATATTTATGAATATAAATAAATAATACAAAATATTTTGAAATAAATATAATATTTTTCTAAAAATAAGTTTAAATATTCTACGAGTTCCTAAAATTTTAGTTAAGATCTTGAACTTTTTTTAATTGAGTTCCTAAATTTTTGTAGGTCTAATTAAAAAAATAAATACAAATTTGGGATCCGATTAAAAAAAGTTTAAGACATATTTAAAAATAACAAGCAATTCAGGACCTTATTAAAGAAAATTACAAAGCATATCAATATTCTCACTCTAGCTAGTATGTTCAAAACTGATTAAAAGAATCTAATAATATTAGGTTTCGAACCTACAAAAGTGAGAATACTTGCTTGTAGAGTTGAGAGTAATAACTTACAAAAGTTGATAATTTTTTAATTGGATATTTGGATTGTTTATAATTTTTAAATAGGTTCTTGATTTTTTTTTCTTTCAATTGAATCTTTAAGTTTGTATTTATTTTTTAATTAGGTTTTATTGGTGCATAATTAAAAAAAATACAATTTCGAAGACCTAATTAAAATAAATAAATAAAAATTTAGTAAAACAGAATAATTGAGTGCTTTTCTGGTTTGCCTTTGATCAAGGGAATTGGGTAACATGGTCCCAACTAAGGCAATGAACCCTATTGACCCATATCATATTCAAGGAAACTAGCAAGATTACAAAACATGAAACACACGCTTCTGCGGAATTCATAACGGGCCATATCCATTCCAGTTCCACTCACCAAAAGGAGTTAAAAAAAAACACTAAAGTTCATCCCCCAAACAACACATTTAGTTGCATTCTCATGATAGTCATTACTCTCCCGCTCTAAGAACCAAGGGTCAACGCAAATGGATATATCACCTCATAAATGAAGAAAGCACGTGCAGAAAAAACCCCACATATTATGATTCGTCAATATTTGACACGTTATCATGTAAAATTAATGAAACAACGTCACTGAAAAGATTTGGTTTTTATATTGTCCTTTTTCATGTTTTTATATTAATATTTAATGGTGACATTTAATTTTAAAAATCATGAAAATTATATGATTTTAAAGTGACAACACAGGGGATAACATAATAAGGGATAAAAAAAAAAAATCCAAATCTCACCGGAAAGTGTAGTGTGTGACTAAGCTAGCCTGAAAGACAGAAACTAAGAACTAAGAAGCACGTGAAAAGCTCAAGAGAACTACAAAATGTGATTATGCCCAAACTTTGAACTTGTTTTGGTTTTTGGGTTTGAAAGTTGAAACTATGTTCATATTTAATTTATAGTTGAAATTATTAAAACACATGTTTCAATATAGATCTAATAGATAAAATAAAGATTTTTCCTTTAATAAAAATACTTTTGTCTCAATTATCATATTTTCAAACATGTTTTTTGACGTTGAAGGCTATGCTAGGTTTTTTATTTGGAAGTTTCAATCTCGGTTTGAAGAGTAAAAATATCTTTTACTTAAAAAAATTGTTTGCAATTTCAGCTTTGTAGAAATAAGGTTTGTGTTATTTTTGCAAACCTGATTTGATAAAGTTTGACTCAACGTAAATTTTCAAATTTTAATCCAAACATGCATCAAATTTCTAACTAATCTTGGAGGTTCTTGCTTCTACAAATTGACAATGGGGCATCATGCATGGGTTCCAAATCGAAAAAAATAATGTAATTGTTAGTTAATTCTCAAAGTTAAAAGAATATTATTAAAGTAAACGAGTTTTTATTAAAAAAACATAGTAGAAGTTGTCTACTTATTTAGAGTATTTCCATCGTGATTGCTTAGGGTGATTCCAAATTCTTAAATACTAAGCAATTATGCATTCCTAGTTCCACTATGGTTTAAAATATAAGTAAGAAAATTCCATGCTAAGAAACTTGTTTTTGTGGTGAACTTGACAATGACGTATAAAAGAAATTTGTTTTCATTGTGTATCTGACTCGAATAAAAAATAAAAAAAACTTTTTATCGCTCGAGAACTCATCGAAAATAAGAGCAACCACAACACAACTTGTCAATGTTTTGAGACGCGAAGGGTGAGATGGAAAGAATGGGGTTGCAGCGGACAATAATCAGAATAGGGGATGCAGATCATCGGAGGCGCTCACGGTGGTAACGAAGAGGAAGCAAGAGAAGAAAAATCAAGTCAGGGTGGGGCGTTTGGTTCTACGTCAAGGAAAAAGGATATTTTAGTCTTTTTCACTAAATGTGGGATCTAAATAGCAAGTAGGGTGTGAATAGTAGTTCCCGTAGAATTTTTCTTCCATTTGATTTGTGGCCCAATTCATCAAAGAAAAAAATTTACAAGAATCTTTTTTTATTTTTTTTTTAAGAAAATCACTTTTTTTATTACTTAAATATAATTTTAGTCTTCTATTTTTCTTAATTCATAATTTTACTCCCCATTTTAAAACAAAGAACATTTGATCTCCTCTACATAAGAGGTTTCGAGTAATGTTTAACAAATAGAGGATACTGCAAAGCGACACAATATATACGGTTTTTTTTTGTGAATTTTATACAAAAATCAAGTTTGTAGGTTTATTTATAGCATATTTATAGAATCAGTGAAATTGTGTTGGTTATAGAAATAGAGGGAGTTTTTTTGTACGTGTAATAAATGCAAAAATAGAAGAAATGGTAGAGTAATTCTTTCTTCTTTTTTATCAAGGGGATATAGTTTACAAAGATTAGAAATTTGATGGATATGTTTTCGGGAGGAAGATCTTCATTCTCATGTATAGAAGAATTTCTCCCAAAAGGGTGTTTAATTGATTGATCATTGTGTCTGGATATTAACTGTATCTTAGGAAATATCTGCGTTCACAAGTTCCTGTTAGATAATTAAATAAAAACATTCTGTAAGATTAAAGACTAAATGCTACGTGTTTATACACGTATGGTAATCAACGTTGCTAAAACATGAAGTCGATCTTCTCGGTTGCAAACATCAGCTAGTTGCTTTTCTTGCCTAATCTTTGGTGGTTCATCTCATGATCCTAGTCTCTTGTAGCCGAAATTTCATCTGTTCTCCATGGTGACTTTATTATAGTTCATGCTTTCAATTTTTTGGATTGAATACTTGAGCTCTTGTTGGATGTTCAACCTTGAAGGAGATAATACAATGTCTTTCCATACTGATCCAGCTTCACAAGCTGGGTTGGGGTGCTTGTAAAGTTCATAAATGGAGTTTGCATCTTCATTCAGCATGGCTAGCCTCTTCATACAGTCGAATTCATCTGGATCAACAAGCAGTGTTTTGTCTCTATCTTTCCATCCTATCAACTTTTCCAAAGTCATGAGGTCAGTAGCAAATGTTGAATTGAAGGCACACCAAATTAGCAGTCATGAATCATGATAAAGCCAATATTGATTAAATGATTAGTGCATTGATATAAACATTTATAATATACATTGTATCAAATTTTCATTGAGTGTGTATCATCAAAATCAAAATATATAATACTAGACAGTTCCCTTAGGAGAAAAATAAACACAAAAGATATATGTGTGTTAATTTTTATTTTATCTTTTAACTCCTTTGCGTCTATCTCTCTCCTACTAATACACTAGTTTCATTCATGACTGGTAAACTGCAGAGAGGAAAACGGTGGATCCAACTCCAAGTCACTTGCATCAATCATTTGAAGGTTGTGTAACTATTTCAAGTAAAAATGGGATTAAACAACCCCATCATAAATTATTGGCACAATTCTCTAATGTAGTTTAAGATAGTTGATACGTTAAGAAAATTGCATCAATAATCTACTGTGAGATTGTTTAACTCTATGTTAGGATAAGTTACACAACCCCATCATTTGTATATACTAGAGACAAATTTTGACACTATCTCCATAGAAAACGTGTGCATTGTACATATGGAAAGGAGTGTAACTGTGTAAGGAAGATAGAGGGAAATGTGTACCTTAGCTGGGCCTTCTAATGCGTTTGTGAAGTATAGGCGTGCATTATCTACTAGTTGACAGTAAGTCATAAATGCCTCAGCAAATCTCCTGTGGGATTTCAACTGTGACTTTATTCTCACTGCTCTTCTGCACATGATAGCTCTCCTGTTCACATTCAAATTTAGTTGTTAATCTCCAAGTGGAATCCATTTTCATCTCAATTGAAGAATTGTAATTGGTAACACTGTTAAATTGAAATGTTGAATATGACCTTATGCCTCTGACAACTGCAAGATAAGCATCACACACAACACCAACCAGCTCTATCCTATATGGTTTTCTCTTTTTGCCACCAACTTGTTCAGGTTCTTCATCTTTAATTCTTTCCCAATAGTTTTCGATTACTGTTCCATCCTCCTTCTCCCTATAGCCTTCTCCCATGCGGTAACGGCGACGGTGAACATTCCTAGCCATTGTTATTGTCTGCACAACAAATGGCACCCAGGAGAGTGTGCCATCCATAATAACATCTCGTCCCTCGTTTAATGCTGTTACTAGGAGGGATGAGGCTGCATCTGTGGATGATTGATGTACCTGTTTAGAACAAATCAAGCAATGCAATATAAGTAAGAAAATGTGTGCCAGATTCAATTAATTTGGATTCAAAATAGTCAACATGGAAAAATAATTGGATTATATATGAATGCTACTCTAACATGTACTAATTCATACTTATTGCAAAGACAAGAGTAGAAAATTAAGAGAGTCTCAACCAGTTCTGCTGTTTGGATCATGTCATGGTGACCTCTTGAGCTAAGGGCCTTATAGATGACATCTGATTCTTTGAAGGCATCTGCCTCAATTATTACGGCATTTGCGGCTGCTCCTGCCCAGAAAGGTCTGTTCATATTTCGTTTAGAAAGAAACTTCATTAGGTCATTGCTGTTTATTCATAGTAAGACTCTGAGTTAAAACTATAGGTAGCATATAGTTTTATGCTACCTATAGTTTTAACTATAGATCATTTATGCTACCTATAGTTTTTCAGAAAGATATCATCTGTCTATGTATGAATACCATGTAACCATATTTATGGACTTGCTCAGGCTTTAGCCTATTGATGTTTTAACTTCAGCCTTAATTTAAACATATGAATGTGCACTGAAGATCACAATAGTGAATTTTCTTCAATATAAAAACTTGAAACTTATTCATTTCTCTTCTCACTTTTTTTGTTTTAAACATTGTTTTCTAAAACAATGTTACACTACATACTAGTAGCAATCAGTTTCTCATCCAACATCTATTAAGTTTTGAAAATTATTTTCAAAATAAGTGTTTTGTAATCCATAAACAAAAACAGTTGGAAGTTGCTTTCTTTAAGTTCTCTTTCATGAAAAAACTTGAAAAACAGAAATGTGCTCAATATACAAACACTTTCAAATGCGTTTAGGGAGCACAATAAGGTCTTACTCTTTGAGAATATCTTTGAGCACGGTGCTCTTGCCAGCTCCCATACCTCCACCCATTAACAGAAGCACTGGACTCCTATCGCTATGAGCTACTGGAGCCATCACTTCTGTACATCGAGAGTCATCACTTGTAGCAACTCTCATTGCTTTCATCTCTTCTACTAATGTATTAAAAACTCTAGCTACCTTCAGATTCTTGGCAAGTCTCTCAATCCTTTGTTCCCTATGCAATGAATAATATTTACCTCAGAAATAAAGATATGTTGAACCAACCCTTTCCAACATAATTGTTGGTGCTCTGAAAACTTTTTGTAGAATTTCATCATGCTAATAATTTTAACAAACGCATTTGAAGAGAGGTCCTGGAACTTTTCTTCTTTGGGAAAAAGAAAAACTATTTATTCCCATATACCTAAAATGTGTTAAATTTTTTATGCATTCTGTCATGCACCAAAACACTAATATAGGAAGACATATATATAAGTCAAATTTAGATTAGATTCTAGATTATGAAAGTTTGAATGGTAAAATCTTTATATACATTAATTTTTTAAGATAAGGATGAAGAATAAAAATGCTTATGGAAGCTATTGATGTAGAAAAGTGAGGCCAAAAGAAAATGTCAGGTAATTGACAAGTAAATTGTCTAATCGCCTATTATATTCTGTTCCTGTTACAAAATAGACGATCCCAGTCTCGTTTCCTAAGATGGTTTGTTTAGTACTCTTAGAGAACAATATATAGTAACACACACACCTTGTAGCTGCCATAACTATGCTCTTGAGCTTCTTTTTTGGCTCATTTTCCGAGCTCAACACCTGCAAAGCCAAAAGAGCATAGTTTTACCTAGTATTAATGTATACGCAAGCTATTTTAGATTAATTATTATATGACTATTAGACCCCAATACCTGACTCATAACTAGATCACCGTAGTTCCAATGGAATCCTAAGTAACTAAGAATGCATCTCTCAAACTCCTCTACGAGCTTCACATAAAGTGAATCAGCATCTGGTTCATTCTCAAAGAAGGCGTATATATCATCTTCAAATCCCTCGTATTTCCGTATGTATTCAGAAGCCAATCTACATAGATGAGGACAATTTCTCCTATCTTTGAATCCCATTTGCCTAGCTGCAACAAATCAGATAACTTTGCATTAGAAAAAATGCTGAATAGTTATGAAACTGTTGATTTGCATTATAACGTACCATTTCCATGCATATTTTATTCAAGCAATTCAATTGATATTGTTTCAAAAAGAGCACACCATTTGCATCTTAATTTTCCAAATGATACATATTATATACATATTTTTATACGTAGAAATTAAAGACAGTATTAAGGAATTTACAATAACTTTGATACATATTATATATTTGTCACCTTATGTGGATCCTTGCGTTAAATTGAATAAAAATAAAAATTGAAAAGCATATGTTATTACCTACGTAATGGGAGAACCTTTCAAGCTTTGGTAAGTGGCCTGCGCGTGACAATCTTATACGTGGGATGATCTTTCGATCTCTAGTCTGTTTCAGACCAAAATGGAAGACCACGGCAAATATCAACCCAATGAAAGAGGTTACAATGATCTGAGTAAAACTGAATTTGGAATCATCATCTGAACAAGAATTGAGCTATGTGAGGGGTGAAAATCATCGTAATTTTATTCACATTGCATGAGGAATTAATTTAATGATCGAATAAATAGAAATAATGCATATCAAAAGTTTACAAATTAACTAGAAGATGCGCATGAGACTTGAATTGTTTTCTGAGTATTACCATTCTGCATATCTTCCATAAATCAAAGAACCAGAGACCACAGGATCTGTAATGTAGGAGAATTTTTGTGTCTTTTGATTTTGTCTTTTCGAAGATATGATTCTGTAGTTGTTTGATTCTTCATTCCTCTGGTCTTTGTCATTCGACATTAATAGTTATACAAAACACATTTTTTTAACACACATATTTTAATTTATTTTTATTATTAGTTAAAATTAAATTAAACTCATGGAATTCTTCAAATTGCACTTTTTATAATTTAATAAGTTTTATTCATAATTTTACAAGTTTTAATAATTAATAATAAAGTGTTAAAACTTAAAAAACATACTAGTATCCTTCTTCATAATATTTGATTAGATTAGTTCATAAATGAATTGACACGCGAATGCCATGATACCATTTGTGGTGACATACATATAAAAAATAAAAATATTTGCTTCATTGTTGGACTCATATACAAATTATCAAAGTTTTTTTTTTATCAATACATAATTTTTTGGGTTAATTCTATATATATGTTGAAATCAAAACTCTACCGAACAAAAAGAAGAAAGATGATCAGAATCTGTACTTAATATTAATGGAAATATGTATTATGCAATGCTCCTCGTTTCTTTTGGGCAATTTTACTTATTGATGGAAGTATGTATTTTTTTTTTGTTCTCTAACCTTTTTTTTTCGGCTTAAGGAAAACATTATTTAAGCTGATTGTGAGTTTTCAATTTTCTATTTTAAAATATAATTTCAAAACGAAAACGTGTTAAAAAATAATAAAATTGTTTGTTTTTTTTTTTTTACCGTAACACTCAAACTCCCTTCCCTTCACGCTACTACGCTCGCCGCCACTCCTTTCCGTTCGCTTATCCCTTCCCACTGCTCTTCCTCTCCTTTGTGCGTCGCGCCTCGCCGCCGCCGCTCTCGATCTGCCCCTAGGTTCGAACCTCGTTCTCCTTTACATATTTTTTTGGTTAATGTCTATAGTGGGCTTTCATTTGAATTATTTGATTCAGTAGATGGGTACACTTTTTGTGCCGAAAATTTTGTGGTGTTTATGTTATGCATATTGGCTGATGCGTTTTTTTTGACAATGTGTTCTGTGATTAGGTCTGTCATTACACTGGTAAATGTAAATATTTATTGACATTTTGATTTATGTTTTTTCCTGCATGGTTGATTATGACTGTGGAAAATCCATTTTCTGCCGTGGAACTTTTTACTTTTTGTTAATCATATACAAGAGTTGATTGTTGTCCATGTATTGTTCATTTGGGTCCTTCTTATTGATTCCTGATAATAGCAACAGAGATTAGAAACGACTGCTGTTGGAGAACATGCCAAGTAGATAATTGCTAAAAGTTAGTATAGCAGAAGGCAGGGTCGCTGGATGTGTGGCCAAAGCGACTTTTTGAAGGAGGAAAAGGGAGTTTTCAATTAGTATGTTACTTTCATCTAATTACATACACATGGGTTACTTTTTTAAAATAATAATAATAATATGATCAAAACAATCCCCCCACCCCCCAAAATGACTCTCTCTATTGATTTCCAGCTCTTAATTAGCAAAGTTAATTATCAAAAGGATTATATAAATATTTTTTAGAATTTGATTCCCTGGGAAATCACCATTTCCATGAACTTCTCAACTTCCCTCTCTATCCTTGTCACCCAACACAATCATAGATAGTTATGTGGCCTTGAACAAACAACAAATTTGGTTGAATCTAGAATACTTCCAGATGGAAAGCATGTAAAATGCTAAGTCCTATAATCTATATAGAGTAGAAAATGAATTGAAGTGAGATAGATTTTTAATATATGTTGCTATGCTATCGATAACTTATATATATAAACATTTAATTTGGACAGTAGATAGAGTAATTTGCACCACAAATTACCCATGTTCAAAAGTTAAGTGAGATGACGTTGATTATGTGATAAGCACTTGCCACTTTGGATAGGCTCTTTTTCAATGCCTGCTTCCTTTTTTTTTCTGGTGGGCTAATAATATACTCTGTAATGAATCAAAGTCTTATAATAGAGAATCATTACGGTGATCAAGGGATTGAGAACATTGGGCCTTATAATGGGTTTGATAGAAGCAGAGAGAACTCTAAAAAGTTGATATTGAGATGAGTATAGTATAGCCATTGAAACATGAGAGAACTATTGACAGCATGTGTCAAGGGAATGAAGAAAAAAAAAAGTCCTTCAAAGTTTCATTTCCACCAAGAAAGTAGTTGTGGATCGAGAGGAATGTAAGAGAATAAAGCAAGAAAAAAAAAATAAAGCTCTTCTATTCTACATTATGAACATTAAGAAACCCATATAGCAGTGTTATTAAAAAGCAGCATGGCAAATCGCGTTAATGGCGGAATAGTGGGTTTCGGGTTTTTTTTAAAACGTGCACGACAGGGGTTGGCCCAACCCATTCCTCCTAAAGATAAATATTATTTAGTGGACTCTAGATACACTAATATGTCTGGCTTTCTTTCACCATATCGTGAAGAATGCTATCACTCACCCTAAAGTCCACAAGAGTTATTTAATTATACACATTCTTCATTACACAATGTAATTGAAAGATGCTTTGGATTTTAAAAGCATGTTTTCCATTCTAAAATCAATGTTTCCATATGTCTTGAAAAGACAAATATATATCGCTTACATGTTGTGTTTTTTATAATTTTATTAAAAAGGAAATGCAAGATGATCTTCTGTTTAGGAAATATGCAAAAGAAAATATTGAAATAAAAGTTGAAGAATTAGACGAGAATAATATGGTAAAGCAACAGAGGTCACCATGTGTGACTACAACATACACCCCTTGAATGACAAATTTTCGAGATCGATCAGGTTCAACAATTATGAGATACATCTAATGTAACACTATAATTATATTGTACTTAATTGTTATTATTATCACATTTTTTATATATAAATCCTATCCACCTTTTTTGTTTTACATGTGTAATTTTTTTTGCTTAATAATGTTATGTAATCCGAACTATTATTATTGGTGCTATGTTTGTGTCATTATTTTATTTTAGTTTTAAGAAAAAAAATAGTACAACAATTTTTTAATACTTTTAATTATTTTTTTGTGTTTAATTATTTTTTTATATTACATAATTTCATAATGTAACACAATAATATAGAACAATAGACTTATTTTATCTATTTCTAATTTACAATAAGTTCTAAGATTTCAAACTTGGAACCAAAACTAAATCTGAAGCTCAATGCTCAAAACTATACCGGGGTTTAATTTTAATAATTTTAAAATTGGAAATAAAAAATCACCCCCGAACGGGGCCTAAAAATTTTAATTTCCATAAGTCATTAAAAATTATTTTATATAATACTTTTCATATTTTAATGATTTTATAATGTCACGTCATTTTTATTATTTTAATAAACTCAATTGTTTTTTGTTCCAACACAATAATCCTAAACATTTTGATAAATGAATTCACACTTACATATTTTTTCTGACTTGCGTGAAAGCTTTATACGAAATATGATTTTTGTTTTATTTTTTTAAAACAGTAAAATTTATCAAAAGATGGAATTATTACCTACATGATATAATATAATTACATATAATTTTATTTCTTAAATATATGATCAGAAATTCATGATTTCAAGGAATTAATCTTACTCTGGCCACTAAAATGAAAACAATTTGGGAAAGCTGGACTGGACATGCAGGACTGCTTTTTGCCGTTACATTTTGGATCGATGATGTGCTGCAACTATGATTTGGCTTTTGAAAGTGTGATGCAATGGCTTTCCCAAGATGTCGATTAATTGAGAAATTTATAACAGCTTACAAATGATAAGATCATAATGGATGATGCAGAGGCATGTGATGTTTCATGTGAGTGTCAGCTTTTCTGCTTCCAGAGAAGCCTTTACCCAGTGTAGTATATGCTACCAGCTACATTTTTATACCAAGCGTTAGTGTTTAAATGTATTTCGAACAGGATTATCCTTGAAAAAAAAATACATGAGAGAAACATAATTTTTGTATAACAACAACTTGCTTGGTGTTGTGGCGGCTTAGGCAAGTGATCTTGGAATGTGATTCTATGTTATCAATGGAGTTTGCTTTGGGATAACCGTATAAACTTCCTTTTTCCTTTTCATTTGTATGAAGCAGATGAATCCAATAGGCATTTGATGTACTTCAAGGCTCAAGAATGTAATGCCAGGAATCAAGTTCCTTATCAGCATAACATTGATTGCATTCAATGTATATGCTTACGAACTTTTGTACTTGAGAGTCAGAAATCGTCTAATTAAGGATCAATTAAACGACTTTCTAAATTAAAATCAAAAGGTTAATTTTAATATAATTCTGCGTGTGGCTACGGATAAGATCATAGAGTACAAAGACAGAAAGGTAACCAAGCTTAATCAGGACTAGGGACTTAATTAAGGTGAATTATATGATTAAATACTTTCCATGTATAATGTTTGTTCAAGTTTCTGGGAACATCTACAATACACAAACTTCGTGATAGTTCTTAACTTTCTTTACTTTTACTTTAACCTGTATAACAACCATTTGTATAACAACCATTTTTCATCTTCAGCTAAGAACTGATTTAAGGTCTGTTCTTACCTAGTTTTTAACGGACTACAAATTTAAAAACCCATAAAGGGTTCCGGGTTCGATTTCCATAATTGGTGAAGCATGCTAAGCAATTATATAAGCAAGATAAAGATTTCAATGATTGAGAGGGAGAGAATGATTGAGAGGGGAGAAAATGAGTGTCGGATTCGATGAACATTAACAAAATTAATTTTAAAGGAAATTAATTTTATGAAATTGATTCTGAAGTTATGTGATTTATGTTTGGATGTTTTCATTAAAGAATTAAGTTAGGAGTAGAATTTAATATAAATTTTATGATTCAACCCCAAAACTACTCAAAATTATTTCAATTCAGGATTAATTTAGGATCAGAATCAATTTTGAAATCTTTTGCAACGTGAAACGGAAGATTTAAAAGTTGATCTAAAATCAATTTTAGACCCAGAATGAATTTTGGAAGGTGAAATCAAACACCCACCGAGAGAAAGATAGAGTCCAATGATTTGTCACTTGAGTACCTACCTCCTGGCTGGCTGATCCAACTGTCAATCAATCCTGCATGGCTGATTTAATTTGTTGTAATCCTTTGTAGTTCCTTCAGTTGCTTGATGAGGATTTGTTATACAATTTAACAAAAAGAGATTGCTGAATAAGTTAAGGAGATCAGCAAGCTAGGTTGGAATGAAACAGATAGCTCAGGGGAATGAAGCCTGGTCCGAAATCACACAAAAGAACTGGGTCCGCATTTTCGTGTTTGAGACTAATTGAATAAATGAATGATCTCGAACCAGATGACATTCCCCTCAACTTTTATGTATGCATGACAAAACAGGGGATATAGAAGAAGTGTGTGTGAGAGAGAGAGTTACTGCTATAATTTTCTGTATGACCATGCCATGCATTATTCTACATTGGGGGGCCTTTATATACGTAAATTTACGAGGAGATTCTTTCTTGGACCATATGATTATTAGGACTCCACTTTCAACACTCATGTTTCTTGCTTTTATACACAGGACTTTTGTTAACAACAAGAGTTGTTTGCACAAAAATAAATGATTTTCTATTCCAACAAAGGTCAGAATGAATTTTATTATTTATAGTCACGTTTTGGGACCTATTTTTGTTCGAAGCAAGAATATTCACAATATGAGGATTAGCTGTTTTAGCAGATTATATATACACACACAAAGTTCGGAAACAAGACTACGTACTTAAAAAGAACAACCTGAACTAATTATCTGTTAATTCCTTGCAGTGTTAAATCCACCTTGGAAACTACATTTCAAATAAATAAAATACTACTGAGTTCTGTTGGATTATTTGGATTTGATGTTAGATGGCAAAATACCCTTGTTTAAAATTTAAATAGAGGTCACCCCTAGACCCACTTGATACTAAAAGATTCTGCTTAAATTGGAGGTTAAGTATCATGGATAGGAAAAATAAAACTATTAAAATATGATTGTTCGAGTAAGTAAAGGTGTATTATCTTTGAATTTTAGTAATAATAATCATGATATATTTTAAATTTTCAATTAAAAGACTTTCGAGATGTGATTATTCGTGTAGGTAAAGATGCATTGGTCTGTAGATTTTAGTGATAAAATTCATAATATATTTTAAATTTTAAAACCAAGTTCGCGTTAATGAACCTTATTCAATTAATTTAATACTATTTTGTAATGCCTTGAGATTCTATTGTTTTAAAGGTTAACCCATAATAGTCATATATGGTTTTTAATGAAAAATACCTCCTGGTTTAATAAACAAAAAAAATAAAATTGACCTTGACTTTTTTCTCCTCCCAAGTAAAGAAAGCATTTCACTTTTGCTTGGCACTAACGTAAACAGAAGATTGTGAAGGTGATCCATCATTAATGACCACATAGCACCAAATATGCCAATTTTGGAACACAAGTTTAATAAATTAAGCAAGGACGTTTAAAGATATTAGGCATAAGCATACATGTACAAAAGGGGAGAGTAGTGTTATAGTGTATGGAGGGGGGGGATGGAAGTATAGAACATGAAAAGTTTCAAAGCATATAATAAAATAATCGATCAACTGGTGGTTAATTAACATGCCAAAGAACATATATTCAAAATGTAACATACATAAGTACCCAGTGCTTTGATTTCAGAACAGAAGAGGAAAAGCAATGACTCTATGAAACCAGCACATGATTGTTCCCCCTGTAGATATAGAAGCCTCTGGGTCAAACTTCAGAGCAGAGATCTTGCTGCAGGACTAGGTATAAGAACTCTCCTTTTATTGCTTTTTATATGCATTCACTGTCGGAAGTGAATCATCCATGGCCAGTGTTATTTCAATTTAAAATTAAATTGAGTCAAATTATATTTTAAGTTGATGGGTAACGACCGTTTGGAAGACGCTTCCATGAACACATAAACATGAGAGATTAGTACCACATTTCATCCATAAAAAATCTGATAATTAATTTTTGGTCCTTACTATTATCTGATATTTAAGTGATACATGTTAATTGCTAAAGTACTAGATTCCTAAAATAAATATTATTTGTTTATTTTAATAAATTTTAGTAACAAAAAAAGTAGTATTTTCATATTTTAGAAGGACGAAAACCAACAACAATTTTTGGTCGGGCTTAAAATAAAAATTTACTCATTCTACAATATCTAAGTCAGTTATTTTAGATTTTTGGATATTACAGTCAAAGATTATTTTTTTTTACAGAAAACAAATTTAAAATTCATTCATTTTATAAGAAATAAAAACATATTTATGCTTTAAAGAAATACACATAGGAAAATGTTTTGTAGATACTTTTAGAGGAGTTTACATTAAGGAGAAGAGAGAGAGAGAAAATGATAAATATAATACATAAGTGTACACGTCAAGAAAAAAAAGAAAAAGATAAAAAGAAACAATAAATATCATTAAGTGTTTTTTGAGGGTCAAAATATTGAAATAACAAATATAAATAAGAAGAAAGAGATAAAATATATAAATAGTATCAATTTGGCGCGCTGCTAGGGTGTAAATAAGTATCATCAAATTCTTGTGGACACAAGTCTTTCATGGTGGATTTCCACCTTCAAGATCTGTCAAAAACCAAGTTATTGAATATGTTAAGGACATCTCCACAGTATAGTAAAACCTGTCTGTCCCAAAAATCTACATCACGTGAAGGAATACACGAGTAAAGTTTTCACTGGAAAAATTCTTAGGCGAAAATGAGATTTTGTTGGGGTTTGGGGGAGGGGGTGGCAATGGTCGTAAGAATAAAGCTTTCTTAATGTAACTCCAAGAGCAATGGATAAATCTAACACCAAACAAGCCCAACAAAAGAATTCGGACATGGAATCATGACCTGAATGCATATGATAAGAAATCATGTTGGGAACCGGCCTTTTAGGAGTCTTTCAATTATTGCCACCTTTGAAAGTTTTTTAATCGTAACACATTTTTTGAGGTGAAGATACAAAGATTTGCTGATAAAAAAAAAAAACAAAAGAGAGAGAAAAATTCTTAACTGGTTGAATTGTGGGTACTTTTTCTATCTAAAAATAATTATCTTCTTAAATTATTTTATATAAAAAATAATATATAAATGATTTTCTTTATATAATTAATTTTATATCTACATTAATTCATTTGTAGATTATGTTATTTACAAATAATTTTATAAGGGATATACACTAAAAAATCAATGTTATATTTAAAAATTAAAAAATAATTATTTTGACATAAATTTTTTTATATGATATTATAATAAAACTTAGAGAGTATTTGTATTATTATCCTTTTTCTATCCCAAAATAAGTGCTGTATCTAACAAATAAAACTCATCTCAAAACAAGTGTAATGTTAGTTTTCCACTATAGTATTATTTAATTTTTCCCACCAATACTTCTCACAAGTGTTATTTTAGTTTTTTTTAATATAGTAGTCCTGAGAATATTAATTTTAAGATTAATTTTATAAAATTATTTTATTTATTAAATTTTATCAATATAAAAATAATTTAAGACCATATTTATATTGGAAAGAAATAAATACAGTAAAACTTCCCATTATTAAAGCATTCTTAACTGGCGGGTTCTTTATTTCTAGTTTACCTTTGACTTTTAAACAGCGCAATCCACGTGTAACTGTGTAGGTAGCGTGTCTTCTACAAGTGCGTTCCTTAATAAAAGGAGATCCACAGTGCATGTATCGGTATCAGTAATAATAATGCACTTAGGCTCTTTACAAATATTAATTTGCCTATTGTCCTGAGAACTTGTAAGATCAAGTCAAGATGGTAAATCCTTTAGTGTATTATTTGTCAGGTTGCCATTCGTGCATAATTATTGAAACATTATAGTTTGTTAGAACATTGGAAAAAAATAATATGATAACACGGTTATTATTTTTAGCTGAGATAATTATATGGTCAATGGTTGTCATAATTTTTCTTCTTGGTCGACAGTGTTTGTCACAATCATTGCTAAGCTTCATCATCGCAATTTGTAGGATAACTTTCTTGAATAAACTCCATAGCATACCCGAATCCTCTGCTCAGCCATTTCAAGCAGTGGGGCTTTGCTCCATGTTTCCTCATTTGCTTTTATCAGCAAAACTTGAACCCTACAATCCAGGTAACAAAATCCTTTAATGCCAATAACTTACAAGACACCCTAATTAGAATGTCTAAAATGGCTTTCCATGCCCACTATCAGTAATTTTGAATTTTGAGTGTTTTTCTACAAAAAAAAAAAAAAACAAACTGCGAGCTATCTGAGTTTCTTTGTGCTTCCTTCCAAAAAAATTAAGGGCAAACATTGCAACATAAGCCTGAAAGCTTGCTGCTGCTGATAGCAATTAATATTGCTAAAACATAAAAAGGGTAAGATGATGATGGCTATTTACTAATTTAGGTGGATTAAATGGAGATTTATGATTTGGCCTACGTTATTATTTTTTTTTTTTTGTAAATTATCAAATTTATGTATTACTTAGTCACTTGTTTTTTTGAAAGACAGTATTACTCCATTACTTGTGTCTAGAAGATTAAACATTATTTTAACATAAATGTGGATATGAAAAATGTTAACACTATAATACATAATTGATTTCAAGAGGTCATGTTTCAAAGTTATTAAATAAATCAAAGTCCACTGCGTGTTATTTTTTACAAGTAGTTAATAAAAGGAAAAAAAAATTGTTCGCTAAAATGTCATCAACTTAACAAATAATTACTTTACAATTAAATGAGTCTAAATCAGTTGATTAAATTGTATGAGTATTATAAATTATTTGATATTATCTTTTGATTTTTATGATTCTTTTTTTGGAAAAGATCTAATCGTCGTATAAGCACTCACTAGCAAGCCCAGAAAAAAGTTCGCAGTAAGCCAGTAACAAACAGGCTGCACCATTGGACCTTGTTACTTGAGAGGCGAGTCACGACCTACGTTTTCTTTCGGAGTTCTATTGCCAACTGGCACCTCTCGTTGATATTTAAACCCTCTAACTAACACAGAAATAAGTTTTCATCGTGCTATTTTTTTTTAAAAAAAAACTTAACACAATATAAATTAGAATAACTATCTAGGGAGTGTGAATTGTTAAAGTATAGTCAAGCCCCTTAAAAATTAGTTTATAATAAAAGAGTGACCTACCTAATTATATAAACACTTATCATGTTCGTTAATCACTCGACGTTTGAGTCATAACACGAATTCAAAATATACAACATATATAAGTTTCAATTATGTTATTTTTTTTTGTGAAAAGTAACACAACAGAAATAAAATTCATTGTGATAATTTTTTTTGTTTTGAAAAATTTTAACACAAATTTCTGTCTGTATTTTAAATTCAAACCAATGTAGTTTTCATCGTCTGATTTTTCAAAAAAAAAATTAAACATAGCGGAAACAATGCCAATGACAATGTCCGTGATCGTTTAAGGTACATAAAAAAGGACACATCCTACGTGATTAAACAGATATAAGGGGTTCAGATAAAAAATATTATGGGACTTTTTATTCTAAAAATTAGTTTTTGAAATTCTTTTGTATATTTCAAAATCTAATTTCTAGAATTTAAAAAATAAAGTAAATGTAAAATATGATGATTTTTTCCTGCCTTAACATTTAAAATCACATTAGAATAACTATCTTAAGTAAGTGCAGTTTTAGGAATCCTTTTCCAATGAAAGTGATTTTTTTTTAGATTTTTTCTTCAACGAGAGAGCTTTTAGAAAATTTTCTTAATTTTTTCTATTTCTTTAAAATTAAATTTCAATAATTTTAAAATACATTATTAATAATTACATATAAACTTATATCATAATATAAATCATTTAAAATAAATCTAAAATATAACTTATATCTTTGAAATATTTAATTATTATGAATTTTAATTATTTTACTATTTATATGATAAAAAATATTTATTATTATAAAATTAAGTTATATAAAATAAACATTTATTCTCTCTGTGTATAAATATATAAATGACACAACCTAAAATATTATTAAAAAACATTAGTAGCTAATAAAATTTCCATTAAACATTTTTTTGTAAAAAATTTACACATTTTATTCAAACAAAATTGGGATTTAACAAATTATTTAAATATACAAACGAGAAAGAAAGAAACACGAAAGCTCCAAACTTGACTATCATCATGTGAATCGGAACGAAAATATCTATCACTATTAATAATAAAAAATATTTTTTATTTATTGTAAACATTTCAAGGTATAATTTTATCTTTAAATCTTTTTTTAATATATATATATATATATTTTATTTGATGTATATATTTCAGTAAATAGTTTTATCTTATTTTTTTTAATTTAGATTAATTTTCTACAATTTTTATATATATTTTTTATTCTATCATTTTTTTATTAACTGTATTTAATATATATTCTTTTATTATTTAAAAAATTTAGACAGGCATGTCTAGTTAGTAACTTAGTATAGAATACATCTTGCTTCCGTCCGTTTATATTCTTTCTCATCTGATTCTTGCAAAACCTAAATTCTGCGCGGCTCCATATCCGTCACTTCTCTCACCAATCATGTAAGTTCGTTTAAACCACTACTCTTAATTACTTACAACCCTAATTTTTCATGTTACTCTCTCTGCCTCATCTCTCACTCTATCATTCATAGGGCTTTTGTATAATTCTGCGCGTTCTCATTCACGACCTCACCAGTTTGAATTTCGTTTTTTTTTTTGACAATTTAGGATTTTCCAAGTGTTAGCATTGTGTTTTCATTCCCAATCCGAAAGGCAATTTTTTTGTTTTTTTTCCCCTGCTTTTAAATTTCTGTCTAAAATGGTGTTATTTTTTGCAGAAAATATACTCATGGCCGAGCACGATTTTGATGGACATGTTGTAGGATATGTGCCCGAGGACCCTAATTTTCCTCAGAATCATTCTGATGAACATGATGTAGGGACTGTGATTGATAGCTCTGGATTTCCTCACCTGCTGCCTGATGAAGATGATGCAGGCAATTTGGTGGAGGATGCCAATTTTCCTGAAAATCATTTTGATGGACATGAACATGATGTTGGAGGTTTTCCTGGGGACACGGACTCTCCACAGAAGGAGGAGCATGTTGAAGAAGGTCATGGTGCTGGAGATGTGCCTGAGGATTTTGATTCTCTGCTGAAACAGGAATCTGAGATTGATTCGAAAGGGAATGAAATTAAAAAGTGGCCCGGATGGCCTGGCGAGAATGTGTTCAGGATGTTGGTTCCGGTGCAAAAGGTTGGCAGTATTATTGGCCGAAAGGGCGAGTTTATAAAGAAAATTACAGAAGAGACTAAGGCGCGGATTAAAATTCTTGATGGTCCACCTGGAATCTCAGAAAGAGCAGTGAGTCTCGATTTCTCTGTTATTTATGTACTGAAGGATGACCTGGGATATATATCAGTGTCTGTATGAAGAATATGATGCTTATTTATGTTGATCTCCTTGGTGCTTTGAATACAATTAAATATATTTTAACTTTCATCATGGTTACTTAGAAGTTAGGACTAATAAAGCTATACATTTTGGGAATTATTTAATACCTAGTGATTCAATATAGAAGACTTTTACTTGTTCAGACAAACTTCTTATATAATTAATCATGTGTCATGATAAAACATGTAAGATATTTACGAACACTAGTGGAGTAATCCTATTAAAAAAAATAGACAAAAAGGAGATGCCAATTTTAAGGGGATGTCAAGGGAGTAATTAATGGAGTAATTAAACATCAACATTTACAGTTGTCAAGGGAGTGAAACAAAAAATGTTTACAATGAAACAAAATACAATAAATAATAAATTATCAAACTGATTAAATATACACCAAAAAAGATGTCTTTTGTCTCGGTAACCAAATGAATATGTGCAGGTAGTCAAGCAAATATGAATGACCAAAGTGGCTTCAAATTGAAGAGCCAAAGTTCAAGTTGCAGGAAACAGCTCCAAGTGCTGAAACGTCTGCGTTAACAATGAGAAATAGTTTGTGCAGACTTTGATGGCAAGAGGCTTTCACTGTACCTGGTAACTTCAGAACTCAGGTCGATTGGTGTCTTGCCACACTCCCTGAAACTGTTTCCTTGAAGAACTCCTAAACTCATTAAAAAGATAAAAACAAAGAAAAAGACAGAAGAAACTATTAGATGAAGTCAGGACTCAGGAGATAATGTCATTGACACTTGTAAATCTGGAATTTATCTGGATGACTTGATCCATCCATCTAATTAGTAGGGTGGCAGCTGCCTAGAATTGGAATCGGTTGCTAATCCATTGAAACAGAGATTCACAGGGTCCAAGGAATTGAAAATGAAATTAAAACACAGTGGTTTTTCTTTGCAAGTACCATGGTTTTGATGAACAAGTAGTTTTTTGAACATTCAGATGGATCAGTTAATTGTTTGCTTTAAAATCTGAAATATGAACAAGCATGTTTTTGGTATTTTTGAGATCTCATCATTTTGTATTTAGTGTTTCTGAATTCTGTTTATTTGATACTTTTGAAAGGTAATGGTTTCTGCAAAAGAAGAACCAGATCGTCCCATACCACCTGCTATTGATGGTTTGTTAAGGGTTCATAAGCAAGTTATCAATGTTGACCGTGACCTTGTGGATAGTGCTTTGGCAGCTGGGCGATCAGTTGTTACCAGGCTTCTAGTAGCAGATACTCAAGCAGGAAGCTTGATCGGAAAGCAGGGATCAACCATAAAATCCATTCAAGATGGCTCTGGTTGTACTATACGTGTTCTTGGATCAGGTTTGCTCAAAGCTGTTGTATATTATTTTTGGGTATTGTTGCTTGTGTTGGCAACCAGTTATCATTTAATATTCCTTTTAACTACTTTTCTCTAGAGGTTTTTTATTTGGGTCTTTTTAGGCATATTCTATGTTAAATTCAATCCCTGTTATTGCATATCTGTCACTAGATCTACCCATTTCAGTTGCCCTGGTTTTCACTTTTCATACCTGCTATTCTTATTTGAAGAGTTTGTTACTGTCAAATGCTGCACTTTTTTTATTAGTTTGTACTTGATGAACAATTATACAATAAAAACTATTTACCCCATTTTGAATTAAAACTAGTGGACTGTTCTTGTAAATTTTTTATTGTACCTTAATAATGTATTATTCATGTTTAAACAGAAAACCTGCCAGTATTTGCTTTGCGAGATGATAGTATTGTTGAAATACAAGGGGAATCTGCTGGTGTTCACAAGGCAGTTGAACTTATTGCAGTTCATTTACGCAAGTTCTTGGTTGACCGCAGCATAGTTGGAGTTTTTGAAACACAGGCAAGACCCCTCTTTTTTATTTTTTAAATTCTTTCTTCAAAGTCAAAAGATTTAAATTCAGAAGGGGCTTCAAGATTTCTTTCCAGTCTCTTGGCTTTTTTTGTCAATACTGTTTGTGTTTCAGCAATGTTTTAGAGTTCATTTTTGTATATATGTTTCTCTGCTTACAATTCTCTGGCTAATTTTTTTCCTCCCTTCTTCCAAACTTCAGATGCAAAGGCCAGATGTTAGAGTTAACCAGAATGTGCCACCACATCAAAATTGGGGTCCTCCTCCTCAAGGGTTTCCTGCTCCTGCTGGTGGTGGTGGTGGAGGACCTGCTTTTGCACCAAATCATCAATATATGCCACCTTCACATCACTATGATAGCTATTATCCACCTACTGAGTTGCCTCCCATGGACAAACACCTTCATCAAGGTCCACCACCTGCCTATGCAAAGGATGCTTCAATGGGAATTCATTCATCAAGTGCACCACCACAACAATCTGTTGTAACTAAGGTATCATCTTTTGCCCAACTTGAGAATGCTTGTAGAGACTTTCATTCACTTTTGGAGCCTTTTGTTGTATCACAAATTCATGTAATTTTCTCCACACTGTATAGGTCACACAACACATGCAAATTCCTCTTACATATGCAGATGCTGTTATAGGAGCATCAGGCACAAATATCAGCTATATACGTCGTGCTAGTGGAGCAAGTATTACAATTCAGGAAACAAGGGGTGTGCCAGGTGAGATGACTGTTGAGATAAGCGGGACTTCTTCTCAAATACAGGCAGCCCAGCAGCTGGTTCAGGTATTTGATTTTAAAGTCAAAAGCACTTCTTGTATTCTTCTTGTGACCTGTATTGTCGTTGGCAAAGTGTTAAAAGTCTATGAGGCAGTCCTTGATTTTGTTGTCGCTGGTACACAGCATGACAAGAGCTGTTGATTTAAATTTGAGTAATTGAATGATTATGATTTATACATGGAGATTTTAATCCTGTCAAACATACTACACCCTAAAGCCGTTAGCCCCACATCTCTGGTTCCAATGATTTTTATGATTGACAGTTCATCCACTCCACTAGCTGCTACAATCCATGGTCCTGCTGTTGAAACTCTTTTTTAGTTGTGATGCTTTGTGCATCTAAGACAGTAAATTGACAAATTTTGTTAAGGAAATGATGATCTAATTAATAGGTACCTGTTTGCTGAAACTTTGAGAGACAACGACTTTTTTGGTAAATCCATCTCCATAAAGACTCCAGGCTTTATTGGACACAAGTCCTGCTAATAAAACTTTTCAATTTATACAAATGCTGAAATCATTTGTTTCAAACACACCAGAAATGACTGTAATTATCATTCATTTTTATGTCCGTTCTTGCTATATTGTTTCCTTTCCTTTAGTAGTATTGATGACATAGAACATACAAATAATTTGAACATATCCTAGGAAGCTACAGAATATGGTATTGAAACTAGCAGTTGTTGAAAAGGTGCTTTTTGTTGGTTTAGTTTGTCTATCTGAAATGACCACAATCTATTTGATGCAGAATTTCATGGCTGAAGCTGCAAGTGCTACACAGGATCCTATGGGGGGATCAGTCAGCCAAGGTTACAGTGCCTATCCAACAACTGCTCCAGTTTATGCTCCACCCACTAGTGCTGGTGGTGGTGGTCATACAGGCCATGCGCCTTCTGCAGATTATGGCCCCCTATATGGTACCAATTATGGGTATTAAGATGCTTAATTTAATTTTTGTCAAGGAGCGCTGTGTAAACTATATACTGTAAACTTTACGTTCAGTTTATTTGTTTTTCATTTTTTATTTTTGGCTATTAGGTTATCATACTGTTGGTACTCTTGCTTTGGCTTTCATCATTTCACATTAATGTATCCAGCGATTCGATTTTTATACCCTATGCACATTGCGTAAATCCACTACGTACGAGTCTAACTAATTTAATCTTAATTAAGATTTATGTTAAAAACTTTTTTCTTACACCTTTTAACTAATTTTTTTTTACTCTAAACTTTAGCTCAGGACTATCACGCTTTCCCCTTAAAATCAATGGACTTTTAACTAAATTTCTTTCGGTATTAACAAGTTCATAACTTGTTTAAAACAAAACTATGAAATAAAAAAAATACAGAGATATTTATGATATGCTGTTTGTGGCAACTGTGAGTATTCAATGTCTTTACTAGAAAATAATCGCATCATAATGTTTCCAGGGTCTAATTCAGATATGTAAGTAAAATTAAATTTCTTATGTATTGTTCCTTTTATGTTAATTTGGTTAGATATTTCATTTTTTTAAATGGTAAAATATGTTTTGGGTCTTTCTAATATTTTTAAAGTTAGATTTTAATCCTTTAAAAAAATTGTCCAATTTCCGTTTGGTAATTTTGAAATGCATCACCTTGGCTATTCAAAATAGTTTAGAAACACTTGATAGAGAGACAAAAAGTGATTTAAATAGTACTTGGAAGATCAAAAGTAATATATTTCAAAATTAAGGAACGGAAAATGAATAATTTATTTAGTGATATTGAAACTTAACTTCAATTATTTTAAAACGACAAAACATATTTTATCTTATTTTATACTTTACTTTAGAAGTTAAGGGTTATAAACATAAATAATATTTGAATAATTAATATCATAATATTGTGTAAGAGTTCAAAATGTATGTGATTTACACATGTATAATATTTTACCTCTGATAATTTTGATAATTTATTTCTTATGTCTCTTTGAATTGCATGCGCCTAAATTTTATGTACAATTTTTTTCATGTGATTTACACATGAAGCTTAGTCTTCTTTGGTCATAATAAATTGTTCTACAATCAAAATGATTTTTGATGTTATATTCTTTGACTGCTCGAATGCATTGTATTTTTTCATCGAAGGTCATGTCAACCTTGAGTGCACCGGTTAGTGATTGTACATTATGTTGTTGCTAAACGAAATTGCAACGAAGGTGACAGAGGTGTCGTTGGTCTGCCAACACCCTCGTCATCGCTTTGGTCATCACTTTGGTTATTGATGTGATCAAAGAACTGTTGATCCTCATCTTCACTAAAATCATCAATGTTTTCCTCATGAAATTATATAATGGGATGTTCATTTTGGTTTGATGTTTGTGTTTGTGGTTGTTGTGGGGGTGACATAAAGGGGGATGAAGAATGATTTTATTGGTCAAAAGAGGTTTGTTGGGCATAAAAAAAGAATCATTTTCGGATAATAGTTGTGTATGAAGTATAAATGTCAAAGGCGTGTGTTTCAAGGTTGTTGTATGAAGAGATTGGATCATTGAGATCCAGATTGTTGTACGATAATTGTTGTGGAGGCACTATTTGTAGTTGTGGACATGGCGATTGTGGAGACGATAGTTGTGGTTGAGGAATAAGGTTAATAACAACATAGAATTTGGCAGAATTCAATTGTGGATTCGAGAGAATGGTTTCCATCGCGCCTCTGAGATCATCATTGTCGAGTAGTTGTGCTGAAATATAACGTGTCTGACCCTAATAAAATAAAATAAGGACACGAAATAACAATTGAACAACTTTTTCAATTGCTTGAGCAGGAATAGTGTACGCATGTGAGTGAACAGTGTGCAACATCACACATTAATGTACATGACAGATTGTCCGTTGTATCATGAGTGTTGATCGCGGTGTTTCGCATTGCCTTGAGAACCATGTTAATAGGGTAAACATATGCATGTGAGTGAACAATGTGCAACACCATACATTAATGGGGTTATCGATGCATGTGAGGGTTAGGTACGACATTGCTCTGCATCTCTTAAACATGTGTAGGCTATTATTACTAAAGTAAATTGAAAATAACAACTTCAAAGCATGCAACAACTACAACTATATAATAAAGACTGAGAAAAACTTAAACGCAATAACAACAAAATATGTTAAATTATTCATTCTAATTTCAGGGAATTTTCCAGCTTCTGCTCCATGTCGGCCCAACTTAGGTCATTAACTTGAGTAGGTGATAATGAATTATGAACATCAACTTTAAGTTCTATACATATTACACTTGTCATATTCACAAATGTATGAAACATGCACAAAGCACCTTCTTCGTCAATAATTTGAATTGCACTATATTGAACTTGACCATTGAATTCATATGCAAGACAACGATACCAAAGTGCAGTCATTATAGGCGTAACATTATTATCTGTAATTGATGACTGTATTGCGGTGATTATGTTTGACAACGTCATTGTTGGATTCAAGAGTAATGATTTTGTCTTGTCACATTTGAAAAAACTGCATTTGCACTTGAACTTTGAATGCTTTCACCATTGATATAAATGTACGCACAAATTAGCTCTGACCTCATTTTGCTTGCTGTCTTTGTTTGCTCTCACAATTTGATTTGACGCAACTATGCAAAGTCTTTGGTGATATGGTGCATTTATATATACAATCAATCACGAGTCCATGGTTCACATGAATTAGAATCTCAATGTGTGACACTAGCACAATCGTGTTAACGTGCTTTTGAATCTTGAGGCCTTACAATGAGACAAATTATAAATGTGCTTTGGAATCTTAAGGCCTTACAATGAGATAAAGTGTAATGTTGAGCCCATGTGAATTGTTGAGAACCACGTTAATGCGGTAAACGTACGCATATGAGTCAATAGTGTACAACACCACAAATTTTAATTTTAGGAAATTATGTAGCTTCTGCTCCATTGATTCAATAGTAACGATTTTGTCTTGTCACCATTGATATAAATGTACACACAAATTGGCTCTCACCTCATTGCTTGCTCTCTCTATTTACTCTCATAATTTGATTTGACACAACTGTGCAAAGTCTTGGGTGATATGGTATGTTTATATATACAATTAATCACAGGTCCATGGTTCATGTGAATTAGAATCTTGATGCATGACACTAGCACAGTCGTGTTAACATGCTTTGGAATCTCGAGGCCTTACAGTGAGACAAATTATAAATGTGCTTTGGAATCTCGAGGCCTTACAATGAGATAAATTGTATTTGTGCTTTGGAATCTCAACACAGTTTATATGATAAATAGATGAGAGGTGCATGTCAATACCACATTTGCATCACCCAACTTCAAATTTTATATCATTTTTAGTTGATTTACTATTTGACATTGTTGTCATGGCTCATCAACCTCAATTGCATCATCAACACTGATAACTGTTAAATATGAGTTATTTTTTTTAAAAAATATATTGAAAATATCTTTGAAAATATTTATTTAGCAATTATTTTTGGATTGAATGATAAGAATTGATATTTTTCTTATTTATGGCTTACAGATATGAAAAAGATGGATTAAAATCAAAACAAATCCGAAAGTCATCAAAAATATAAATAAGGAAGATCTTTTGGCATCAGGTGGATTTGATTTTGATAATGGTCAAATATGAGATATGAAAATGATGGATTAAAAGCAAAACAAATCCAGAAGATATCAAAAATAAATAAGGAAGATTTTTTGACATTAGGCTCAAGTCCACTCCAACAGCTATGAAAAAGGAGTCAAACCAAGGAAAAAGGACACACCGAGTCTCAAAGCACTCTCATTACTACCCAAAGCCTGAGAACTCCTCCTCTCTTTTTATCATATTTTTTTCAATTCTTTCTTCCATCCCTCCCATTGTAAAGCCCTCATGACCATGAGTGGTTAATCCCTTAGTTAGGGTCTGACAGGCCTAAAAAGCCAAACGATGTATGATGCACTTGAAATTTATCAATGCAAAAAGAGTCCCTTTCAGGTTTCTTTTTATTCTATTATCTTTTTTGTTTCTATCTTGCATATTTCTTCTTATTATTCTGTTAGGGGTTAGGTGCTCGAGAGAGGGTAAACTTTAATTAAGATATAAGGAGAGTATGCATGAACCGATTTTAGGGGTTAGATGCTCGAGAAAGGGTAACCTTTAATAGAACAAGAAGAAAAGATATCTTATTAAAATCATTGCTAGACATAGAATGATTGCATTATGCCTATGCGTCAAAGCAAACATCTAGAATTAAATCTTCATACATTTTATTTATTGAATCTTTTCAAAGACATTTGGGAGACAGGTAAGTAAAATAGACTTGTCATCGTGAGACATCAGGGGCAAGTAAATGGATAGATGTGAGTAGAATAAAATCAATTGCATTGGTAAAGAAAATCATGAATTCATACATCCTAGGCGATAAAGGCATGCTAGGTCCTGACATTCTCATCCACTTGAATTTTACTTTGTATTACTCTGCTTTCTCTTTTATTGTTTATTTACAATTCTGAATTCCTGTTTTCCAACACTTAAATCATTGTAAATTCATTACACTTATAAATTGAAAAAGTATTTAAAATAAGTACAACACGAAATTCCTGTGAAAATCGACATTTGGACTTTCGAGATTTTACTACTTAGACAAATTGGTACACTTGTCAATCGATCAACAAACACGTTCATCGTTCACATACTATGATTAACGAGTTAATCACTTCCTATTACTATACAATACCTAAACCAAAACCATGAATTATACCATTATTATCGTCTACCGGGTTCTAACATATTGTCCTAATCAAATAATGTAGAATTGATCCTGCATTGATCATTGCATTGGTTAAATGATGGAGGCCTGAAACACACACCTTTCACCTGCCATGGGGTGAGTGCACCATCACACTCGAAGATGTTGCACTTCATCTAGACATTAGAGTAGATGATCGTGTTGTGGTTGGACCTAACTTCTTACATTGGGATGAGTTATGCGATGAGTTATTAGGGGAAGTCCCTCCCGAAAATTCACATAAAGGAGCTGCACTGAAGCTGACATAATTGCTAAGCATCTTGCACGCACCATTGCCTAAAGAACCAACAATTCACCAACTACAATATAGGTGTAGAGCTTACATAATATACATGATTGGCGGTGCTTTAATTCCTGATAAATCTGGAAATAGAGTTCATCAAATGTATTTAAATCTATTACGTGTAACTAAAAAATATATACATGTAACTAAAAAATTATACTATAATTTTCTCAAATTTTTTTATTTTTCTTTATCAATATATATCTCTTAAAAAATAATAAAATTTATTTTAATAAAAAATTGAAGAAAATGATTATTTTAAAAAAAATTAGTTTTTTAATAAAGCAAATATATTATTAGATAATTTTAATAATTTTATTATTAAGAGTTTTAATTTTTATTTATATTATTTTAATAATTTAAATTAAAAAAATTTAAACATATAAATTAAAAAAAAAAGTCTATTCGAACATTAGAGTGATCAAATCCGACTTTCCATTAAATAAAGAATATGATATGGACTCAAAATTATTTTACAAACCAGTGTAATTTAGAAAAAAAAAAAAAACAACAATAGAATGTGTAACTTGGGGCATAAACTATTTCAGTTATGCTAAACCAGTGTAAATTATTTTACACGACTTTTTATGCACAATGTAAAAGTTAGCATGTTGTATAAGTCCCCAATGTCCCTTGTGAGGGGATCAGTCAGCGAAGGTTACAGTGCCTATCCAACAACTACTCCGGCGGATTTGGCTTCTCTGAATGGGAAAGGGTAGCAGAGAAGTCAAGTTGTCATACAGGCCATGCGCCTTCCGCAGATTATGGCCCCCTATATGGTACCAATTATGGGTATTAAGATGCTTAATTTAATTTTTGTCAAGGAGCCCTGTGTAAACTATATACTGTAAACTTTACGTTCAGTTATAGTATTTGTTTTTCATTTTTTATTTTTGGCTATTAGGTTATTATACTGTTGGTCCTCTTCTTGTTTTGGCTTTCATCATTTCACATTAATATATCCAGCGATTCGATTTTTATACCCTATGCACATTGCGTAAATCCACTATGTACGAGTCTAACTAATTTAATCTTGATTAATATTTATGTTAAACACTTTTTTTCTTACACCTTTTAACTAAATTTTTTTTCCTCTAAACTTTAGCGCGGGACTATCACGCTTTTCCCTTAAAATTAATGGACTTTTAACTAAATTTCTTTCGGTATTAATAAGTTCATAACTATACCCAAATGAATCAATGATTGTTCACCTTATAAAATTCCAGCGAATCATGGTTTTTGCAACGGCCGGCTAATAGAGAGAAATTGGAGCCTTTCCATGGTTGTTCATTCTGCATTCAATGGGACAATTCATTATCCATATCCTGCACTGAACAATGGCATGCAGGTTCCTTGCGTAAATCATCATTAGAAAAATAAAAATAAATATTACAAACTAGTACAACTCACTCTCTTCATGAAACAAGTACAACGCACAAGTCTAACTTAGTAGCATCTAATTTTAAGAAAAATCGTTCGTAGAATGAAGTTGACTAAACAAAATAGGCTTTGTTTCAAGTTGAAGTTTCCCTCTTGATGATCTTGACTGGGAAACCACCTTCCATCTGGGAGGTCAAGAAGGCAAAGTAGTGAGGCTCCACCCCTTCTGCCACCGCGGGAACCACCGTGAAGCGCCTGAGAATACCAGCCACCAACCTTTGCATCTGCATAAAGGCCATTTCCTTTCCCAAACAAATTCTGGGACCGGCCTGAAACACTGGATAAGTGAATGAATTTCTTCCGACAAACTTCCACTTTCCCGATTCAACCTTCTCTAACCACCTCTCTGGCTTAAACTCACTCCAATCCTCACCCCAAATACTTTCCATCCTCCCCATCGCGTACACGTGATACGTCACCATCATCCCCTTCTTCACCACCGTCCCATCCGGCAAAACATCGTCGTCCACGGTTTCCTTCGTGTCTAACGGCACCGGCGGGTACAACCTCATGCTCTCGCACAACGCGGCATGCGTGTAAACCATATCCTTCACTTCATCATACACCGGAGCCTCTGATTTCTCCATTATCTCCTTCAAAACCTCCTTTTCTATGCGCGGATTTTTCGATAGTAGCCAGAAAAACCACGTCAGCGCCGCTGAAGTGGTATCCTTCCCGGCCAGTATGAAGCTTATTACTATGTCCGTTACGAAGTCTTCATCGGAGTGCCCCGAACTCAAGAACCGCGAAAGCATATCAACAGATTCAAGCGATTGTTTCTCCTTCAGCTCCTTTTTCTTCTCTCTCACTATGTTCCTGGCGAACTCGTGCACTTCCTTCACCGCTCTTCTTAGACGCCTTTCGGAACCTATGTTAAGTAATCTCTTTATTTTCCAGACTAACGGCAACGGCTCGCGGAACCGTTTGCTGCTGATCTCCGTTGCTTCTTCGAAGGCTTGTGCGAACTTGCTCCGTTCAGCTGACAGCGTCAGGTATTCGGGGTCGAAGCCAAACGCGATTTTGCAGATGTTGTCAAACGCGAAACGTTGAAGAATGTCTTGGAAATCAAGTGTTTTGTCTTGTGCTGCTGCTGCTGAAGTGAGGATAGGAACGAGACGGTTGGAGAGCTCTGCATCGACAACGTGCTCAACGAATTTGCGTAGAGACTTGGTGTTGAATTCGTGGCTGGCTACTTGCCTCTGAAACTTCCACGTGTTGCCGTCTGCGTTGAAGATTCCTGTGCCGAGGAAATCGGAGAGAATGCTAGTAGTGGTTCTGCCCTTTTGGTAATTGGAGAAACGTGTCTTGAGAATGTACTCTACGGTGGCGGGGTTGCCGGTGATGACTCCACGGCGGCCCAAGGGGCGGTGGAGGGTGAACGTGCCGGCCGGTGAGATTTTGACAATATCGGATAGCCACTGGATACGGCGGTTGCCGACGCTTTTGAGGGCGAAGTAGTGACCAATAATAGGGTATGGTTTTGGAATAGGGATGGTTCCTTTTGTAGGACCTGAGGAGGTGAAACAGAAGAAGAAAAACACTGGAAGTATTAAGAAGAGGAAGAAAGGAGCTAACAGCTGGAGATTCAGAAGTATGTCAATCATTTTCCAAACTTCTACTGAGTGAGAAATGGGCAATTAATTAGTATCAATTTTGTAGTGGAGTTCTTGATATCTTCAGTGTCAAGGAAAGTCTCTCTATATATAGTGAATCCTATGCAAACGAAGCACGTACGGAAAATGTGTATGAGCAACCCAATTCTATCACATGCATCATCTTCACACTTCCTCTCTCTTTCTCTTTTTTGTTTTTCTTCTTCTTCTAGACTAGATTGTTACTAGGTCGTCACAGCCCAAACTGAGAATACGCATTTCCTTCCGTAAGCAAAGTCGTCACTTTATATTTCTCTTTTTTTGTTTCCTGTGATTTATGAAAGTCTCCATAATTAACTAAAACATTTTTAGAAACCTTATTATTAAAAATCAAATACGTTTTTTCAGATGATTCTAGACTGTAAATTTATATATTCCTTATATAATATATTGAAATTTTTAAATATTATTTTGATTATACATAAATTTTGAGGATTGTCTGTGATGTGAATTCTTTAAAATATACATCTATGGAGATGAATATTAGGATGGAATAAATATTAAATTTTACAATCAGATAATTTATTTCTTTATATAAATACTAACAAATTAATTGAAATATAATTTTTAATACTTTCTTTGCATATATATTAATATTTAAACTATAAAAATATTTTTATATGAAGTTACATTAGTATCCAAATTAAATAGGTTGATATTTATAGAAAAATATTAACACTAATTCTTAAAGATGATTTTAATCTAGAAAAAAGGAAGATGTTACAAACTGTTGAATCTAAAAAAGAAGACCTTTATTATTGCACTACTGTGTTTTGTATGTAAGAAATAATTTTTAATAAAACATTACTTCCTCCTACCTCAAATATAAATACATTTTAATAAAATATTACCTTTTTTCAGCATCAAATACATAAGTTCCTTCTTTTTTTAGTTTTAAATATAAGAAAATCTCAATTATTTACGTATATTTATTTAATGAGATTCTCTTCAAAAATATCTTTTATTTGACAAAATGAAAGACTTTTTTTTTATGTTTGATATCAAGGATAATTTAGGAAAAATATTTTATTTTTTTAATTAAAAATAATATAAGTTAATGAAATTAACTAATTTTTAATAAGTGTGAAATATGTTTTTATTTTTTATTTTTTTATTTATAATCTTGATCGGAAGAATGATTACTTTTAAACGCTTAAAATAACTCTTAAAGGTTGATGTTAACAAACTCGATAATACTAAAAGACAAACTAGATAATCATGTCATATGATGACAAACAATTTACTTTAGGAGTTTAGGGTTAATGGGTGGGCTTATTAGAGGGTGGTATTAGTATGTGTTAAGACAAGAGCAAGTTAAGATGAGGAATTCTAAAACTTAGAGGAATTCAAGCGGATCTTTCTATATATACATGTGTATTGCCGAGTGCAGTGGTGGTCTTAGATACAATTTAGGGGTTTAGGGGTGTACATGCAGTCTGACTTTGTAACAAAATATGAAGATATATTTAATGTTGTTATTTTTTCCTCTTATTTTTTGTAATTTGATCCATTGTTTTTTATTTTTTAGTTGTTATCATTTTTAATTTGTCTTAATTATATTGAATATTTTTTTTCTTATGTATTGTTCCTTTTATGCTAATTTGGTTAGATATTTCATTTTTTAAAATGGTAAAATATGTTTTTGGTCTTTCTAATATTTTTCAAGTTAGATTTTAATCCTTTAAAAAAAATTGTCCAATTTCCGTTTGGTAATTTTGAAATGCATCACCTCTGCTATTCAAAGTAGTTTAGAAACAATTGATAGAGAGACAAAAATGATTTAAATAGTACTTTGAAGATCAAAAGTAATATATTTCAAAATTAAGGAACGGAAAATGAATAATTTTTTTTAGTGATATTAAAACTTAACTTTAATTATTTTAAAAGGATAAAACATATTTTATCTTATTTTATGCTTTACTTTAGAAGTTAAGGGTTATAAACATAAATAATATTAAATAATTAATATCATAATGTTGTGTAAAAGTTCACAATGTAAGTATTTAATTTAAAATTTCAAAATTATTAAAATATCCATTATTTTATTACATTTCAATAATTTCAAAATTTTATTCCAACATATTTACAAAGCTTTTGATTTGATTCTTTTGCAAAAATTATAAAATATATTATATTTTCAAAATATTAGGTTCTTTGAATTTTTTAATCCTCTTAAGATTAAAATTACCATTTTGCCCCAAGTTCACCAATAAATTATTTAAAGTCTTAAAATTTCATTTTTTGAAAATTTGACCTAAATAAATTATTTTGGCTAAAATTTAATATTTTAAATTAATTGATATAAAATTACATTTTTCCCTAAACATATTTTCCAATCTAGGCAAATTTTTTAAGCTTATTAACTCACTGTTAATGACTTTTAATAATTGTTATTATTTAATAACTGAATCTCAGTAGACTAAGATGTAGAAAATATTATTAACCATTATTTTATTTTAAATAAACTTCTAACAAATCTTTTAATCTAAATCATTATCTAACTTTACCATTAACTTTATTTGTTAGGATTTTTAATCCATCTTATTATACACTTAAACCAAATCCTAAGTGACCAAACATATTGGGGAGATTTTTGTAAAACATGATAAATCTTAATAAATTAACTAATTCACTGACACTTTTTTTAATCAGCAAATTGGTATTTGTATATTAATATAAAGGCACAAAGAGTGCCATAAGTCATTTACAAAAATTGCTATGAGCACAAGGTTGATATTAACAAAATACGTTAATATGACATAACCTAGACCAAAATAAAGCACCCACAAACCATCATTACACAATGATTAATGTTATAGAATTTTGGATGACGCTAATCTCAAAATTTTTTATCAAATGTCAAAAGTCTCTCTATTGAAAATAAAAATTAATAAATATGGGCCTTTAAATCAATTTGGGTCAAAATGACGAGAAAAAAATAAAAATATATAAAAAAAGAACATAATTGATATGGGATTTCAAATTAATTTAGTTTTCAACAACAATTAAAATTCTTAGTAGTGTCTCTGTCTTTGGACTTTCATTTTTCTCCATCTGGACCTTGTTAAATATGTTTAATACCATAGAAGATATCCCGTGACTATTTATGCACAATGTAAAAGTTAGCATGTTGTATAGGTCCCCCACAGTATGTCCCCTATTCATCATCCACCAAATAAAACTTAGGACTCTAGCTAGGTGGGGCTTTCAAGTTCCATTCAGATCACATGCCTGGTCCATTTGGCTGTCATTCCTAACTCCATAATTACCGAGTAAGCAGAGAATACCGAGTATTGGCCTCTAGGATCATCCTTCCATACCTAGGTATCTTTTGTGCCATCAATTTGTACCCCTATAGTTTTCTCTTCAAATCATCAACAAAGTTCTTCTCCCATACAAAGCAAGGTCGTCTCCATGCCAAGTTCCATGTCCACCTCCCATCTCCCCAACTTCCCATTTCTTGTACACTGTCCTATGGTGATTATTAGACAAAATAAAAAGTTTCGGGTACACCATAGCAAGGGATTGTTCTTCCAGCCAATTATCATGCATGCCAAAAGCAGGCTCTTCCCCCACAACCAATCTTCCAACTAAATGTAGAAGTAAGCCAATTACATGTGTCTTTTCCATCACATAAAGAGCACAAATCACGCCATCATATAGATGATTTTTTTTTTATACATTTTCGTCAAGTGTCATCTCCATTTGCCTACTAGCTAGTGCCTCATTAAAGTATGTAACCTTTTTGATTCCCAATCCTCCATGCTCCTTAATTAGGCCTACACACCTTACTCCATTTGTCCCGATTAATGAACTCTTAACATCTACATAATATCAAGACAGAGAAAAAGATAAATGTACAAAATAATATATAAATTTGTTCATATATAATCACTCCATTTAAGTCACTTAGTGGAAAAATGACTTTAATTCGCAACAAGATTTTTCATCTATTGCTTCATAACCGACGTAAAGAAAACATGGTATATCATTAAAAATAAATGAAACTTTTCACATCAGTTGTTAAGATATCATTGTAAAAAATATTTTCTACATTTGTTAAAATCTTAGTCAATGAAGAAAGTACTTTTGACATCGGGTATCTTAAAAAAAAGGCTTGTTATTACCTAACTATCTCTTATTCTCCATCACTTTGTCCTGGCCTCTCTCGTTGCCCTCGTCTTTGGTTACTCGGTGGACAGAGGAGTAAGGGATAGGAATGAGAAGTGAGTGTGTAAGTTATGAGTTATCACAACCTAATAACAAAAATGCACATGTGTGACTCGAAACATTAACGCACCCCGACATTGTCACGCCTCAACTCCCGAACGTGTTCTGTGAAGGCCATTAGTTTACGGTGACGCGAGCAGCAAAGAAGAACTTTGTTTAGGAGTAGTTTCCAATGCATAGGGAGGGTTCTGGAAACTTGGAATTAAACCCTCCCTCAGAGCACTAGGTTATTCTGCCAAGACTGATGCATCAATGCATTAGCCGCAAAAGGATCACTCATTCGATCTGATTCCAGTGGCGACACACCACAAAGCAACACTTGTATCTGGCAGTCCTTAGTGATTGAAAAATGAAAGCAAAGCCTTGTTTGAGGACGGGTGTGTAAAAAGTAGTTCGGTAAAAAAGAAATTAAACTGAATTGATTTTAAACTATTTTAACTTGTCTGTTTTTATATTCAAATAATTAAAGAGAAATTATTTTAAAATTAAATTGATTTTAAAAAATTAATTTTACATTAAATTAGTTTTTAACAAGTTTTAAATTAGTTTTAAACATTGAATCAGTCTCGAATTAATTTTTGAATTAGTTCTTGATTTATTATTTTTAAATAAAAAAAATTTAAATAAAAACTAATTCGATTGTATAAACAATTCAATTAAACCAATTAATTTTATAAAATAAGATATTTATTTTTTCTTGAATTAATTCAAGAAAAAAAAAATCAATTCGATTCGATTCAAACTGATTTTTTTAACACTCCTATGTGTGAGATTAATTCTTTCTGAGACATGTGATATTTTTTCCCAAACAAAATCTTGTTTTTACACGTGATCAAAAATTAAATTTTTGTTAGTATGCTTAAGAATTATTTACTGTTGTTGTGCTTGACCATATTGGTTATTTTGTTGTTATACAAACTATTTGAAAACATATAAACTAAAATTATTTTAAATTGATCAATAATATTTATATTATTTAGATAATTAAATTGTAAAGTTATATTTATTTCCTTTTTGTTTACGAAAGTTATATTTATTTGGTAAAATCGTAAAACCAAAGAAAAAAGCACTTTGGATTTTATTTGTAAAAGAGTGACGACTTTGCTTATGTATGGGAAAAGTATATTCTATACCAGAAAACAAGCGGAAAATATATTCAGCGACAAGTAGGAAACATCGTTACATCATGCGTTATGTCACCAGACACTTATACGTAGTTACGTACTTAAGCTGGATTCGTTATTTATTTTTATTTTATTCATAAATAATAATCGATTATTTTTATTCATTAAATTACTTTTCAAATTTGTAATTAATTTAATATTTTTTATGTAAAAAGGAAAAACTATTAAAACAGAGAAAACTTTCATTAAAAAACAAAAGGAAAGAAAAATAAAGACTGTAATAAGACTATGAAAATTATTTATTAATAAATTTTAGATAAAAATATAATTTAAAATATATTTATTTTCCCTCTTAAAATTTGAATTAGATGTTTTTTTTAAATTATAATTGACCGTTTTCATTTGTTAAAAATACTATTTTAAATAAAGTCTTAAAAAATTAGATTTCAATTAATTTTTTTGTATTTATATAAAAATTTAATTTGTGATCCTAAATGTTAATATTATTCTATGTAAATATTTCATCCTCACATATGTATATTTAAAGAATTGACATTACATAGACTCTCAGATTTTATATATAATCATAAAATAATAGTTTCAAATTTTATAACATATATAAAGAATATCTAAATTTATATTCTAAAATAATTTTTTTATTATTATGTTATAAATATGAAGTATAAATTTTACAAATAATTAATTTTTTATATAATACTTAAGTGACTATGTAAGTCTCCTATCCCAATTATGTCACTTCCACTCAGACCAATTGGTACATTTTATCAGAATCAATTGAAAATATGTATTTGATTTCTAATAATAATTATACAAATATATACATTTTTTTGACACGTTTTAGTTAATTGTGGAGACTTTCATAAATCACCACACATAAATCAAAGGAAAAAGAAAAGGTGACGATTTTGCTTACGCAATGAAATGCGTATTCTAGTTGGGCTTGGGCTTCGGCCCTTCTTGTCAATCTAGAATAAAAAAAGAGGGAGGAAGCAAGCTGGTAAAAGCGTATTATAATAAAAGTTGATTACATTTATTCTCAATTCAAAATGAAGTATACTAACCATAGGTTTAGCGTAGTTAATGCAACCAGACAATCATAAGCTGCCAAAATACATATATCACCCAAGTGTGAACATCGTGCCAGAATTAAAGTGTCCATATACGGCTTCTTCGTTCGTATGTTAGACTATATATAGAGAAAATTTCCTTAACATGATCACATCCTATCCTACAAATTACAACTGAAGATCAAGATTTCCACTACAAAGTTAATTATACTACCAATTTCTCACTCAAAACTTAGGGAAAATGATTGAGATACTTCTGAATTTGCAGCTGTTAGCTCCTTTCTTCCTTTTCTTCATCTTTCCAGTGTTTTTCTTCTTCTTTTTCACGTCCTCATGTCCTACTAAAAGAAGCATCACTATCCCAAAACCATACCCACTGATTGGTCACTACTTAGACCTCAAAGGCATCGGCAACCGCCGTATCCAGTGGCTATCCGACATCGTCAAAATCTCACCGGCCACCACGTTCACCCTCCACCGCCCCTTAGGCCGCCGCCAAGTTATCACCGGCAACCCCGCCACCGTTGCGCACATTCTCAAGACCCGTTTCTCCAACTACCAAAAGGGCTACACCTTCATTCACACCCTCTCCGATTTCCTTGGCACAGGAATCTTCAACGCCGACGGAAACACCTGGAAGTTTCAGAGGCAAGTCGCCAGCCACGAATTCAACACTAAGTCTCTCCGCAAGTTCGTCGAACACGTCGTGGATGTCGAACTCTCCGACCGTCTGGTCCCCGTCCTCGCTTCAGCAGCAGCCCAAGACAAAACCCTCGATTTTCAGGACATTCTCCAACGTTTCGCGTTCGACAACATCTGCAAAATCGCTTTTGGGTATGACCCAGAGTACCTGACGCCATCAGCAGAACGGAGCAAGTTCGCAGTAGCATACGAAGAAGCGACCGAGATCAGCAGCAAACGGTTTCGCGAGCCGTTACCGTTAGTGTGGAAAATCAAGAGAGTACTTAACATAGGTTCGGAAAAGAAACTAAGAATAGCAGTGAAGGAAGTGCACGAGTTCGCGAAGAACATAGTTAGAGAGAAGAAAAAGGAGCTGAAGGAGAAGGAATCTCTAGAATCTGTTGACATGCTTTCGCGGTTTTTAAGTTCGGGACACTCCGATGAAGAATTCGTGAAGGACATAGTTATAAGTTTCATACTGGCGGGGAAGGATACGACGTCAGCAGCGCTGACATGGTTTTTCTGGCTGCTATCGAAGAACCCGCGGGTGGAGAAGGAGGTTTTGAAGGAGATAATGGAGAAATCAGAGAGTCCAGTGTACGATGAAGTGAAGGAAATGGTTTACATCCATGCTTCGTTGTGTGAGAGTATGAGGTTGTACCCGCCGGTGCCGATGGACACAAAAGAAGCAGCGGACGACGACGTTTTGCCGGATGGAACAGTGGTGAAGAAGGGGACGTTGGTGACGTATCACGTGTATGCGATGGGGAGAATGGAGAGTATTTGGGGTGAGGATTGGGCAGAGTTTAAGCCAGAGAGGTGGTTGGAGAAGCTTCAAACAGGAAAGTGGAACTTTGTGGGAAGGGATTCCTTCACTTATCCGGTGTTTCAGGCTGGTCCCAGGATATGTTTGGGGAAGGAAATGGCCTTTATGCAGATGCAGAGGTTGGTGGCTGGTATTCTCAGGAGGTTCACGGTGGTTCCAGTGCTCACTCCAGGGGCTGAGCCTCACCTCATTTCTTTCTTATCCTCCCTTATGGAAGGTGGTTTTCCGGTCAAGATCGTCGACAGGGAAGCTTCATCTTCAAACTAAACATATTTTATTCAGTACCTACACGTCATTCTACCAACGGTTTTTCTTAAATTTACATATTAGACTTGAGTGTTGTATTACTTGTTTGTGTATTTCTTTTATTAATACTAATCATTCAAACTTTATAAATTACAATGCTAACTAAATTTACATCATTTAGACCAGTGGAAACACAATATTTCTGTTGTACACTTTTTTTGTTCTGTAAAATAAGATTTACATGTTGTTAGTATAATTTTTTTCTTCTATATTTTTTCAGGTGATGATATTTGAATACTTCTTATTTTTAAATACCTTTTCAATATTTCTTATTTTCTATGTTTTTATTTGCATATGACTGCATTTATTATTTATCATACTTATTTTTTTTCTTTCTAGGTGTACAAAAACATTTAATTTGAATATGGCCGAATATTCTTTTCCTATTCTTTTTATATATATGAGATTGTTTAGTGAGAGAAACATAAGTAAGGAGAGAGGGTAAAACATATTAATAAAGTGATCATAAGTTGAAAGATTAAAAGAGTTCAAGGGAATGTGCAAGAAGTTAAAAATTAAGTAATTCGGGATCATCAAGTATTTATGGTATCGATCGTTGAATTTCTAAATAATATGCATACAATTTTTATTTAATTTTAAAACAATAGAAATATTCAATTAACCGTCCCGAGTTTCCTAATAATTTTTCACAAAGTAGAAACAAAAACGAGATCGGTCATTATAATAGTTACTAGTACTATTTAAAGAAGACGACAACAAGAGGAAGGAGAGTCGATGGGGTCGTGTCATTTGAAGCTGATGCATCTATGAATTTGTTATTGCTGGAATAGGGTACATATTAAAATATAAAATATACTTCATTACGAGGAAATTGATTTAACAATATGAGCAAGGAACCTACAAGTGTTGTTGCTATGTGCAGGATATGGATAATGAATTGTCCCATTCTTTAATTGCAGTGGAAAGAATCGCTCCCTGGGACAGCAGAATAACAAATTAAATACTTGTTCATCAGTTTCCGGGAAACAGATAAAGAACGACTTTCAATAACCTTCTCTATCAATACATAAGAAGAAGAAAATAAAATAAAACAAAATGAATATATTTCGTATGTACAAGCTAACATCAATATGGTCTCACATTTTAAAAATCTTTCTCATCCTACTTAGCGTCTTAAATTAAACACTTATAAATTAAACAGAGTTTGGCATTTTTATCTTAAAAAAAAACCTTAATAACAAGTTTTTCAATTAATTAACATAGTTCTAAGATAAAAGCTAATACAAATTATGCATAACATTATTTTCTTCTTCTAACTTATGATGAGGATTCACTCATAGCTTTCCACGTGTAGCTTCTAGCCTTGATAGCGTACGTAATGGTTGCTTATACCGTGTGTGGTTTAATTTAATTTTGTGGATTGCATTTATATAATTACTCTTTTCTTTGCCATATAAAATTTTATCTTGGTTTAATTTCTCCTTTTATTTCTCTATGCATAAAAAAAAAATCTCCTTCTATTTCTCCAACTATCTGTATAATCCATTTGCCTTTAAATTTATGGCAAGGGCACCACGTTCTCTCAGACTTTACTAACTTCCATAATTCCTCGTATATTGGCATGAATTATTTATTCGTCCAAGTTAGTAATTAAAGTCTTCTATATTCTATATATCATTGTACTTGTATATTTATGGCACACTTCATGCTCTCGCCACTTGAAACTATATTAATCCTCCCGTTGTCCCGCACTTATATATATATATATATATATATATATATATATATATATATATATATATATATATATATATATATGGAGCTCATCCCAAGTAAAATGGGTTAATGAATCCCATTTTTAATGATCAATAGAAATCATACACTTATCTTATTTTAAATTTTACCATTAATGTAGCGATTATTAATGTATATCCTTAATTTTTCTCTTTTTTTTTACAACATCCTTAATTTCTCTCCCATGTATAAAACTTTTAAATACTTATAATATATGTCATGTATCTTTCTTTATCAAACACTCTTTGTTATTATTTTTTTTTTTACAACTTATATTTTTATACTTTTATCGATAACTTTAAAATGTTGAAAAAGGATTCAAAAGTATTATATTTTTTTTCTTGGCAAAAAAAGTATTATACTTATAAGTTGTAAATAAATAAAATAAAGATAACAGGGTGTGTGATAAAGAAAAATCTATGGCATATATATTGTATGTATAATTATAAAATTGAGAAATATTTTACACAAAAATATTATGAGAGAAGTTAATTAAGGATTCTGTAAAAAAAAAAAGACAAAAATTAAGATATGCGCATTAAATGTGATAAGCATTTCATTAATGGTAAAATCTAGAATAAAACATGTGTTTAATTTTTATTCATCATTGAAAATATAATTAATTGTTCTCATTTTCACTTGGAATCAATTAGACAAATCGTTTGATAAAGTTTGAATCGGTTAGTCGGTTACAGCCTGGTTTAAGTGGACAAAAATTTGTTGTCCCTGTTCCTCCCATCAAATTGTACCAGTTCAAGTAACAAATCAGATATGTAACATGTGCAAACGACATCAATTTTCAGTTTAACCTTAACACGTGTGAGGTGGAATTTTTAATTGAGCTGACACAATTTTACTGGGGACAGAGATGGGAACAGGCTTATGAGACAGTAGTTTTCCGTCCGGTTTAAGTATACTTGTTTCCATCACAACATGACCAAAAAGACATGCTTGAATTGAGAAAATTTTAAATGCTGTAGAAATTTTTGCTTTTATTGCGAGTTCATTTGTCTTCAAGCTTTCTGTGTAAGTAAAAGATTGGGAGTTTGTGTATTTTAATTGGTTTGAGATTTGGGTGTGGTACGATTAGTTCATGTATACTTTTGTATTGACCATATATAGGTCTTCTCTTCTGCCTATATAGATCATAATATGCAAGGTAGAAAAGCTGTAGCTAGTTTCTCTATTTACAATAACAATAATTTATATAACTTAATTAAAAAATTAAAAATAATATGAGAAATGAGATATACACTATTATATCTAATTACAAATGTATTATGTATGAAAATTTTATTAATTTTTATAATAAATATTTTAAAAATATCAACAGAATTTTTTTATTGATTGATAATACAAAACTATTTTACATTATATTCGTATGACAGTTAAACTCAAATCATAATTGCTATAATTTTAAATAAAATATAATTTAATATCAAATTGAATTTAGAATTAATAGCATAACTATAATAATAATAATTTAAATTTTTAAAAAAATTTAAAATCCAATCCCATTCTCATTTATTGTGTGTAGAGATTACTATAAATGATTAATGATAAAAGATCTAAAAAGTTAATTAATTGAAAAAGTTAGAAGAGTTAGATATCACTCTTAAAATGCTCATATATACAGTTATACTCAAACCACATATATATATATATATATATATATATATATATATATATATATATATATATATATATATATATATGATAAGATTAAATATTAAAATAAAATACTTTGTAGACATATTAATATTTAAATTATAAGAATAAATATATATTTCATAGTATGTATCATAAAATTTTACTAAAAAAGAATACCTTTATTGTACTATTATATTTTTTATGTAACAAATACTTTTTTTAATAAAATATTATTGTTTTTGAATGCTTAAAATTACTCTTAAAGCTAGGTTGATTTTAACAAAAACTCGATATTTATATCGTATAAATGATAATAAACATTTTACTGATCAAGGGTTAATGGGTAGGCTCAGTAGAGGGTGGTGGTAGTATATGTTACTGTAGGACTTAAGTTGTGATGCAGACATCTAAAGCTCAGGATTTCAGGCAGATTTTTCTATACATGTGCATTGCCTAGTGTATGGTCATAAAAAGACTATCCAATTACTTTGTTAGTTGTTTCATTTGTATTAATGGTTAAAATGTCACTTATAGGATGATGAATCTAAATGTCAATATATATTTTTCGTGAGTTGATGAAGGGATTGAACTTAATTGAGGCGATGAAAGCCAAAGTGAAGAATTGCAGAGGGCACATTTAGTTTTATTATTGGTGTTAAAGTTAGAAAGTTAAGATATCGTGTAATATCAATGTTTGTTAATTATGATTATAATTTTACAGATTTACTGGCAAGCAGAGCTTTGGTAATTTGATGAACATTTGATCATCTTTGTAATTACTCCAACATCAAAGTATTTTTGATTTGTAATCTAAAATGATGTATATACTATGCTCAATTCACTATATAATGAAAATGTGAGAAGAGTATTCAAATTAATTTTGCAATGAAAAGTTTTTTATTTGAATTTTTGAAGGTAAGGGTTATGAACATAAACAATTGTATTCGTTAGAAGGAAATTCGCCGCAATACTTAATTGAAATAGCATTCAAAGTACATGGTAATCCGGGACTTAGGTACATGTAGGTAACCTTTGTATTTTTGTATGATCAAGACTTAGGTGAAAGTATAAAGATAAAAACAACACCTAATATGCGAGAAATGATATAGTAGTCTGAAACCACCACATCATCCGTTATGATTCCATCCAATGGCAACATGATGACACATGGCAGGTAATTAATTCTAATCACAATCCCAAAAAATTGCACTTAATATGTGCATTTAAATCATGTTCGAAGCCAAAATACAATACTTGTTATCTCAAGTTGTTTTAGGTTGTTTTATAAAGACTAACAAAAGTTAATAAATAAATAAATGAGAATAGAAATTTTATAAAACTAATTTTATTGAATAGATGAAAAATAATTATATTAATATTATGTTAAAAAATTAAAGTGATTTTTTTTAGAAAAATTACTAAAAGAGATAATTAATATTATATTAAAAAATTAATATAATTTATTCGGACAATTTTTTTTTTCATTTGACACTTATCTTTAGGACCATAAGAATAGAAAACTATTATTGCATATTTGGTCCGTGAGGTGACAACCTTCGAGTAGGAATGAGTTCCATCATCTGCTTGGCATTTAATGTTAAGCTAGATGTTGTAGCAGCAAGTAGCAGTGGGGGAAATGAAGTCATTGTAGTAGGTGGTGATGTTTGTGTGTTGCGGGGCTTAAATGTAGTTGCGACATAATCAGGACCAACTGTGTAGTGAATGAATGCCTTCTGCATGAATAACACATAAACTCTGTAGGTGGGCTTATCTCCACCATCATATGTTTTGCGAGCAAGATCACAAAAAGATCTAAAGAGAAAGAAAAACGACTGGATGAAAATAGATGAAAAACGAGTAATAGTTTTATAAAATTAAACTTATTATTAATGTTACATATAGTTGGTGTTGCAACGATACTTGTCATGGGTCTCGAGTTTGGTTTATGGGATCAGTATGGAACTTTTCTGGGTTGCCTTAAGCTGGGAGGTTGGCTATCATTTATGTTTATTAACTATTAGGGAGTTCTGTCTGTATTAGGCTTTGTTTTGGTGCACTGGTTTTTTGTTTTTTACACAGATTCAGGTTATGCTAGGAATGCAGTTCTCTGTTCAGTTTTGCTTTCTATCTGTACTTGTAACTGGGAGTCTGTTGCTGTATGCTTTGGTGGTACAACTTGTCCTATCCCCATTTTAATGAATTTCATGATTGGCTTATAAAAAAAACATTAAAAAACTAAAATAATATTTATTAGGAGTATAAGTAAAAAAAAAATATTAATATTATATTAAAAACCAAAATGATTATTATTTTAAGATTTATTTTTTCGTTTTACACAACATTTATTATGAAATGAATGGAGTATATGATGATCCTCAACGTCAAATTATTTACCATACATCCTTCTATCCCCTTAGGTTCTCCGTGAACTCAATATTTAGAATGCCCATCTATTTGCCCATTGCATGTCATCTTTTCTCACAAACGCGGTCGATCACAAACAACGACAAAAACAACAGAAAAAATTGTGATTATTATTTAGACACCAGTACGTACTAAGTAAGGGAATACATGTGAATTAATGACACCCAAACAAAAACAGTAATTAATAAATAATAATACATACATATATAAGTATATAGAGGCAACACTAACAATATCCAATCTCTGAAACAACATTATTCATTTAAATAAGATATATAATCATATACATGTTAGCAAATACAACATTATTCATTTAAATAAGATATAATCATTTACATGCACCAGTGCAAAACAAACTAAAATGCTCATGCATCTGAAACAACTTTTCTTTAAGCAATAATAAACTAGTTGCGTCTTCTAACATGGTAAATATATCTATATCTGCTTTGGGTCCAGACTGTATTAAAATGATTGCACTGACAATCCACAAAGTCCAGCCTTCTCAGTCCCTTTAATTAAAGTCTTAAAAAGTATTATTATAAGTTTAAACCACGGGAGTTGTAAACTTTGTCTACAAGTTAATTATAAGCAGCCGACATCTGATTAATGATAAACACTTAAAGCAAGAGAGTATAGGACTATTCAAATACTCTTAAGTGAGTCTTGCATGACTATTATGTTGGCAACTTTTCAAGATGTATTGTGCCAATAGCACACCTAAAACATGCCTTCACCTTCACGTGATAGTTGTGTAATTTTAATTTGTAATGTTGTTTTAGTATTACAAAATTAGTCAAACTGACACACTGTGAGGACGCTATATAAACTATCGCAAAACACATAACGAAAATCATTTTAAATTGATAAATAATATTTATATTATTTTGATAAAAAAAAAAAAAACAATTGTACGTAAAGTTATACTGTATTTTTATATCGTAAAACCAAAAGAGAAGCACTTTTGAATTTATTTGTAAAGTGACGACTTTGCTCATGTAAGCAAATGTATATTCACAGAAGTAGGAAACATCGTTACCTCGGATCATGCATCATGCCACCAGACACTTGCGTAGTTACGTTGGAGTGTTTCCTTATTTATATATAGACTTTCTCGACCGTTAGAAAACTCACAAAATAACAATTGCAAATCTCCACATCATCTGTCTAGTATCTGAACTTAGGAAAAAATGATTGCGATGTTTCTGAATCTGCAGGTGTTAGTTCCTTTGTTCTTCTTCTTCATCCTTCCCGTCCTCTTCTTCTTCTTCCTCGGACACTCTTCTGCAGGTTTGAAGAAGAAGAAAGAGACAGATTCTAGAAGAACCATCACTCTGCCAAAAACATACCCATTAATTGGTTCTTACCTAGCCATCCAAGCCGTCGGCAACCGCCGTATTCAGTGGTTGTCCGATATGGTCAAAATCTCCTCCGGCGCTACCTTCACCTTCCACCGCCCCTTGGGCCGCTCGCACGTGTTCACCGGCAACCCTGCCACCGTAGAATACATTCTCAAGACCCGTTTCTCCAATTACCAAAAGGGCAGAACCGCTATTAACATTCTCTCCGATTTCCTCGGCACAGGAATCTTCAACGCCGACGGCAACACTTGGAAGTTTCAGAGACAAGTAGCCAGCCACGAATTCAACACAAAGTCTCTACGAAAATTTGTGGAGCACGTGGTCGATGCCGAACTCTCCAACCGTCTCGTTCCTATCCTCGCTTTTGCAGCAGCACAAGACAAAACGCTTGATTTTCAAGACATTCTCCAACGTTTTGCGTTTGACAACATCTGCAAAATCGCGTTTGACTTCGACCCAGAATACCTGAAGCCGTCAGCTGAACGGAGCAAGTTCGCGAAAGCCTTCGAAGAAGCAACGGAGATCAGCAGCAAACGGTTCCGCGAGCCGTTGCCGTTAATATGGAAAGTCAAGAGAGCACTTAACATAGGTTCGGAAAAGAAACTAAGAATAGCAGTGAAGGAAGTGCACGAGTTCGCAAAGCACATAGTGAGAGAGAAGAAAAAAGAGCTAAAGGAGAAGGAATCTCTTGAATCTGTTGACATGCTTTCACGGTTTTTAAGTTCGGGACACTCCGATGAAGACTTTGTGACAGACATAGTTATAAGTTTCATATTGGCGGGGAAGGATACCACGTCAGCGGCGCTGACGTGGTTTTTCTGGTTGTTATCGAAGAACCCGCGTGTGGAAAAGGAGGTTTTGAAGGAGATAATGGAGAAATCGGAGGCTCCGGTGTACGATGAAGTAAAGGATATGGTTTACACACATGCAGCCTTGTGTGAGAGCATGAGATTGTACCCGCCGGTGCCTTTAGACACGAAGGAAACAATGAACGATGATGTTTTGCCGAGTGGGACGGTGGTGAAGAAGGGGATGTTTGTGACGTATCACGTGTATGCGATGGGGAGAATGGAGAGTATCTGGGGTGAGGATTGGGCAGAGTTTAAGCCAGAGAGGTGGTTGGAGAGGCTTCAAACAGGAAAGTGGAACTTTGTAGGAAGGGATTCCTTCACTTATCCGGTGTTTCAAGCTGGTCCCAGGATTTGTTTGGGGAAAGAAATGGCTTTTATGCAGATGAAGAGGTTGGTGGCTGGTATTCTCAGGCGCTTCATGGTGGTTCCCACGGTGGCTAAAGGGGTGGAGCCTCACTACTTTGCCTTCTTGACCTCCCAGATGGAAGGTGGCTTCCCCGTTAAGATTCTCGAAAGGGTGCACTCAGATTGAAACCAAGCCTATTCTACTTCAAGCACATTGCAACTTCACTCTCTCGATCAAACCATTTAGTTAAATTTGTTGTCGATCTCAATGCTGAATATTGTCATTTCTTTTCTTCTTTTCTTTCTTCTAATTAATAAAAAAAAAATGTGTCTTATGCATTATTAGTATTCACTCCTGATACTTAAGACTTTTTTTTAAAAAAAATCTAAATAAGAAAGAACTGTACGTAAAAAAACAAAAAAATACTGTGCAACTGGGTTAGTGAAGATTATTCTTATACATTCAAATAAGATGTTGAGATCTATGCTAATAATATTAAATTCCGTGTCTCTTTAGAGCTAACCCGAGGAATAGAAGAGGAAATTGTAAAAAAGTCAATTAGATGCTGTTTTTTTTATATGTTTGTCAAATTTTTATTTTTTATTTTAGTATTTTGCGCGTCAAGCATATTTTATGTGAAGCGAATAGTGTAGCAAATCGATCGACTAGATAGTTACTCCTTATCTCAACTTTATGGGCTTCGTATATTATTGAGCATGTTCCACCTAAATGTTGTACTTATCTTAGAAATATTTTATGGGATTCGGTAGAATTAGATTCTAATTTTTTTTAAGGGGATAGTTATTTAAAAAGAGTGTGTGAGTTGTTGAAATTTTTTTGGTACAGTCTTTAATTCTCAGAACAAAAATTTAGATTGTAATTTTTTTGGTAGGCATAGGACCTCCTTCATATCAGAAATGAAAAATAGTTTTTCTTAGCTTTGGAAGAGAGGGGGAAAGGGACTATAAATATAAGAATGAATATTATTAGCGTATGGATCCGTTTAATTTTTACCCAAGTTTCTTTATTAAAATTCTTAACAGTGGAACTTTATTTTTTTCATTGTACCAGTTTATTGTTAAAATCTTATTATAAAGTTAAAAAAATATTTGGTAAAATAAGTAAGTAAATAAAATCATGATATATGTCATTTGACCTTTTCAGTATTTATATATTAGTTTTTTTTTTCGGGGGAACGCAATAAAATATATTTAACTTTGGAAATGTTATTTGTATCTTTTTTACTTGTACTTTCCTCACATACTCGGAACTCTTGTATCTCTAATTCTCCATACGTACTAATCGGGTGGGAGTTTAAGATTCTAAATTTCTAACAGCTTCATTAAATGGAATGTACTTCGGGCTATCAAAATGGGCCAGAGCGACCTTGACCCATCACTTGTTACAAACATTAGAGGGTTGCTATTTGCAGTTTTTTCTACTCTTCCACTATACAATTTTTATGACATTTTATAATATCTAAACCGCCCTCAACTTTTCACACCTTTCTTTAGAACTTCTTTAGTGGAAGAATTCATTTTGGATTCTTGGATTATTTTTTTGGGTTTCATAATATCACATAGGATGCAAGAATTTTTGTCATTTTTATTCTAGTGGTAGAACTTGTAGAAGCAAATAACACAAGAATGAATATTGAATTGTGTTTTTAGAAAATTAAAACTTTTTCTAAGATTGAAAACACATTTATCTTGTGATGCAGGTAAACCAAAAACAATTAGAGAAAAAAAGTTTTCTTTGTAAAACAAAACAAAATATAAGATCTAAAACACAAATTCAAACTCTTTGTTAGTTAAAACAACAAAAGGAAACACATAAAAAATTATATTGATTCATCTCAAACCCGGAATTACATCCACTTATTGGCAACCCACCAAGTTTTCATTAACTTATCAAAGTTACAAGTATTTTTTCACTTTACACATGCAAGTTCTACCCCAAGATTGACTTAAATCCATTATTCTTTGTCCTATCAAGTCAATGTTAGTTCTTAACAAATCAAAAAAAATTGTTAGAAGTTTGCACACTGATTAAGTTTGTGATGATCTTATAGATAGATAAAACACTCAATACTTTTAGTCTTTTCTCTCATGGTATACAAAGTATTTTGAGAGCTTAGTATTTATACAAATATTTACATAAAGTTTTCAAGAAAGAATGAAACAATATGTTCATGTAGATGATTCGTGTCTTATTTTTTCAAAGCTTCTTCTATATATAACCTTCGTCTTCAAGTACTCGTTGTTTGGTTGGATTCTTCACTCTGCTATTCGTCTGAAGTTTTGAACCTGTTGAAACATTTAATAAATGCATGTTCCTTCTTCATGCAAAGTCCATGCTAATAGGTTTGCATGTCTTCTACTTTAGTAGAGAAGTCATTTCTTTTATCATAATAAGTCTGCAACAACAGAGCACACCTTTTGATGAAGATTCGCGTCTTCCAGAATGTGGACTTTATTTATACTTCATAGGACTTTGACAAATCTTAGGAGAATGTTTTTTGCATGAAAGAATCTCAGACATAGTATTAAATGAAGGTCTTAATTGTACTACTTAAATGCTATGTCAAATCGTCTTATGAATGTATTGTTTGAAAATACAGACACAGAGATACAGATTATGATCTGATAGCATATCAGACACAATTTTTATCATTTTGTATTTATTTGCATCTAATCAAAATAATTAGAAGTCATGATTCGTCTTTAAGACATAATTATCTTTTTACTTAACAATATCCAATTTGGTTTATTACATTTTACTTGCACAGAAGGAAAAAAAAACATAACCTCTATTTTCTCTTAAATGACATTAACAAAATAATATTTTTTTTATATACAAGTAAAGCTTAAAAACTTCTATTAAAGATATTCTTATTCTTCTTAATTGTATACTTATTCAATGTCCCCACCCATAAAATCTTCTCACTTCTCCCTTCTCCAATATCCTACCCCTCTAATCAACCTGATGTTGCTCTTCGTTATTTTCGAGTGAGTTTTGGCATGCATCTTTACATGAATGTAATATTGATCCAGAATTTTAGTACGAAGAATGATTAAATTATATTAGTGTAACTTAATTATCTATTACATCATTTTATAACTTGATATAAAATCTAATTTTTATTAATCCAACCGTTGAATTATATTTACATATTGTAAAGATTGTCTAAGTCAAATTTTGTCAAAATTGATCAAAAATAATAAAGTAATCAAATAATTCATATTTTAGTATATTTTGAAAATTTTATATTACATTTTATCTGTATGAATGAGATAATAACTAATTTTAGATTAATAAAAAAATTTGTATATATGATTTATGTGAAAGAAATTTTCAATCCAATAGTATATTTTAAGAAAATATTATCCAATCCAATTAAAAATTATTGAATAGTGTAATAATTGGTCAAAGTTATACAAATATAATTTAATTTTTCTTTTATATAAATATATATATAATTTGATTTTTCCTTATTTGATTCTTTCTAATGTAAGTTCAAATTTCAGACCATTATAAACCATGAGAAGTTGAGAGCCAAAAAGTAAAATACATATTTGTAAGAAAGAAAATTAAAAAATAAATTCTCAAACTATGAAAGCTAGTAATTCCGTGAACGGTGAAGTAGCATGTACATGACTTCCTGACCGCGAAGAGGGTGCCACGTTTCTTTTTCTTTGCTAGCTTTAGTCGCTTTAGATTGGGTCGCATTCAATATTCACTTCTTTCCTATGTTGCTTCCTTATGTTTTGAATTAATCAAAAGTTATTTTTTCCGTCACTTGGATTTGAATTCACCTCGATCGTTAGTATGATACGATCAGATTTGCCGCTCGAGCCACGTATCTCTTCATGCACTATTCACGTTTTGAAAAATTAAAGAAGAAAATAATTTTTTGAACATTAACACTAGAAAAAAAAGGAAAAAAATGAAATTGAGAGATGAAAGAAGAGTATAAATGTATCTCCTTGGTGGTTTGGATGGAGTGAAGTAGAGAGGATTTGTAAAAATAAGCGGGCCCATAAAAAATTCAATCCGTGCACTAGAGCCGTACGTAAAATGGAGAGAAAAATGAAAATATTTGTTTCAATTCCACCCTTTTATGGTATTAGATATTTATTAGTGTTGTTTGAATACTCTCACGATTTATTTTATTGGTGTAAAATTTTTATTTTATGTGTATTTTTATTTTATTTTTTTATTCACTCAAATAAATAGAGAGAAATTCCTCTATTTCCAATATTAATTTTTTATCTATCCATAACATTTTTTCCATTATATTTATATTATTTATATTTCGTTTCTTTTTATTTCACTCTAAATTCAAACACAACAATATAATCAAATTGTGCAATTGTATATTACATTGTAATTCTCATTCTCTAAGCTAATGAATATGACATCAGAAATGTGATAATAAGCCCTAAAATGAAAAGGATCTCTTGGGAGATTAATATGACAGCAACTCCCCAGTTAAGTACTTTGGTTAACTACTTATAAACACCATATCTAAGATATGTTAATTAATATTTAAACAACTTAGACACATACGTACGTTGTTTACACTTTCTATTTAATTTATTGACAAGGTCATGTATATTATTTTTTTAATGCGATACTGGGTAGCGCGTATAAGGGTGTTTGGAGTCCAAGGTATGCTGTTTCCCATTTTTCAACCTTCAAACATTAATAGTCAATTCAAAACTTTAAAAAATTCAAACCCAACCACTATATATACGTTTGTATGCCTGCCAACCCTTCCACTTTCATATTCTAGCTCCAATAAACTTCTCTATTCTACATTTCAACCGGTGAATTAAGCTCCTTCTATTTCAAAGTGCTGAAGGAGAACACTTAATTTCTCTCCGTTTCTTCATTTTCTTAGAGGGGATATAATTAATTACCAATGGCTCTCTCACACAGAAGGATCCTCTTCACGGTTTTTCAGATTCTTTTGTTCACCCTCATCATTTTTGTTGCTTCTCCGGAATCTGGGGTAGCTTGCAGGCCATTGTTCTTGCATTATCAATGGTCATGGGATTATGGGCTTCTCATGCAATCACTTCCAAACGCACCGGCGCCACCGTCAACGGGAGATCCAACTCATCCTTGAGCCCGTTTGAAATGGACCAACGGATATTCACATATATATTATAGCTAAGGAAATTAATATATAGAAGCTGTCAACGAAATACGTACCAACCTTAATTGTCCATACGTGATATGTGTGATTCGAGCAATGACATTCTCGTTGCACATGTTTGACGAGGTTGTAGATTATTTCCATTCTTAATAGTATATTTTTTTAGCGTGCTTTGCATGTTTTCACATGCAAATGCTTTTCAAATATACTATACTTTTTTTGCTGAATTTTTCAAATATATACTAGTTCCTTGTATTCTTGTATTCACATTCAATTGTAACAATCTCACAAAATATATTTACTTATCTGAAAACATGTAATATATTCTTTTAGGTCAATTGTTATTGTATGTTAACCTTTGGTAATAAATAAATAAAAAATAACGCATTCAAATTATGTATTGACCCCTTTAATTAACGTGAAACACGATTATTAATTTTCTATGCGGCGAGTTTCAAAAAAAAAAAATCTATGTGGCGGATAAAGTCGCGCTCGCTCGATCTTCTCTCTGTATGCATTTACTTCTTCTTCTTCTTCTTTTTTTTTATAAACAAAATAGATGAGAATTTTATTTATTTCACTTTACCTTCTCACCAACTCCGGCATCTATATGCGTATTATTAATTAATATACTAATTATATATATGCATGCTTGCATGAAAAAATTTGTAAATTCATGAGTATCTACGGTAAAAAAAATTAAACTTTTACATGAATATAACATATGTAAGAAAATTAATTTGTAACTAATATTTTTTCACGAAAAAATATATAACTGTATTTAATGAAAAATATAGTATATGAAAAAATAGATTAGGTATATTATTTTTTAATATATTTTAGGAGGGTCACAAAATTATTTTTGAACAAATTTAAATAATTTTTAATTAAAAAATTGAGATGGCCGCAGCCAGCATGTCACCCAGACCAGATGGCTGCGTATTAAGTTGAAAAAACTGGTTATACCGAAATTTGCTCCAAGCCTCCAACTAACATTTGATCTATTTCTTAGTTTATGACTATTACCTGACCCTTAGTTTTTTTTAAATCATATTATCATATGAAGTATATATTGGTTTTATAGATGATTAATTTTTATCAATAATTTAATTGATCAATTTTAATAAAAAAAATTCTTAATCATATTTTTTCATCTAAAAGACTTTAATATAAGACTTTCCTTAAGGTGGTGAAGAATTTAATACTCACACTAATGACTTTTTAATACTTGTGTTCTTCTTTTACATCCTAAAAAATAAAAAAGCAAACAAAGATGGCTTTACAGACTTAGCAGTTATCACGTTCCTTTCCGTGCATGGCTGCCACCAAATTATTGGTGACTTGGATGCAGTTAATGGCCTATCTTGTGTGTTGAATTGACCATTGAATTTCAATCGGCGATTCCAATAGTTGCCATTAGAGCATGGCAGCGGTATGATCTGTACAGTTTAAAACACCCTAATTTGGCAAAGAGTGTGTTTGGATGGAAGAATTTTAAATTTTAAAAATTTCAAATACTTCAAATTTTGTGTTTGGATAAAAAGTTAAATTTCTTCATTTTTAAAATGACCTTGTGATCGGAGGAGAGAGAGATGGCTATGTCTTTTTGCAGAGGACGGCACGGGAGTCGCCGTAGTTGGAGACGACGAGTTTGTCCAGCATGGCGACGACGATGACGACGGTGGATCTGACGGCATTGCAGTGGGGAGTCTGGAGCTCACACCTGCAGGTGAAGGTCTGGTTGCTTTGGCTCCTACGATTAACCTCGTCGTCCATGCGAGCGAATCCGTTCTCCATCGTCAGCTTTCACTCCAAATTCTCGTGCGCGGTCAATTTCTTCATTCACGATCTCGTGTAACCACTCCTTGCACATAGTCGCTACCTGTGGGAACGAAAATGATACAACTTCTAAGAATCACAATTCACAAGCACAACCAGATCCATTACTATTTAGCAGAGGAATAGTGAGAGAATACGAACATGAGAGCAACCATGACCGTCAAAAACGCCAAAGTAGTGGAAGCCTTGGGTGAAGGAAGGTCGCACCGAAACGGAATCTTCCATGTCTCTTCTCCTCCGCAAACTGACGTCACGCCGAACTTAGGAGAATCTTCAACTTTCGACCTCTGCTGCAACCTCCAGGTGCTTGTCTCCGACCTCTGTTGCAGCCTCTAGGCGCACGACTCTAATCTCGTTGTGCGCGTCGGGAAGCCCGAGACAGTGCTGGCGAAGCTCGTCAAGACGTCGTATCCTAAGTTTGCAAGAGAGAGAGAAGAGGAAGAAACTGTTGCAAATGATGGAGGTGCAAGAGATTAAAATACTTGAATAAAATACTAAAATTTTAATTTCTTGTCAAATTTTTTTATCAAAACATCTTATTTCACTGAAAAGTAACTAAAATTCTTTAAAAAATTAAATTATCCTATTAAGGTTTTTCATCCAAACACACTCTTAAAAAATTCTAAATCTAAAACTAGCTAGAGGCTAAGATGACTTCTGTTGGTTCAATGCACAAGTCAAATTTCAAACAAATGGATCAGTCAAATTTTGATAAATTCTTAGTATACCCTTAATTTAAACTTAGCAGTCAAAATAAACCCCTAAAACAAAATAAGTCAAAATTTTAAGAGTGACATGCAAGAAATACTTTAACCCTTAAACATATAGCTTGTCACGTTAGAGATATACATTACACTTGATTTATACGTGGCAAGTTGAGGAGGCATACACCAATTAGTCGAGAATGAAGCCACCAATTCATTCATTCTGAAATAAAAAGATTATTTTGAATTGAAAAACCTATCCATTAAATATAAACATAGATGAGACAATCCGACAAACTCAATTAACCTACGTTAATTATTAATGGATATATAAGTTTGGTTAACCTCTCTAAAGGTTGTCAAGATATAAGTGGATGTGATCTTATTATAAAATTACATATATGGCTGTTTTGTTAGACTTTTTAATGTTGTGATAAGTGAATGAGTTATTAACATCATAATTATATTATTATCTAATGTTATTATTTGACAATTAATATTAAAAAGAAATTTTTTTGAAGGGTTAAACTCAAAATGCCATAGAGATCAAAAGGTTATTATAAGTTATAAAATATATTACAATTCATAATAAATATCTTTAATTATAAAAATTACACAATAGGTTATACATTAATGGTGTAACATAATTTTACATTATTATTCAATCATAACTCACTATATATGATAAGTTTGTTAATTTTTGTGATAATTAATTATCATAAAAGTTATATCAAAGATGATTTGTGATTGTATGATAATATAAAATTATTTTACACTATTAATATATGATCATTAAACTCTAAAAATTATATAACATACAATGGTATAATTAAGGTCCATTACATTCACATGTAAGATACTACTTGTATGTTAATTTTGTTAACTTTTATAATAACTAACTTATTTCTAACATAATTGGTGATTGATTGACATTAAGATGTCACTACATAGATTTTAATCTCTAATAATATATTACATTTTTCTGATATAATTTTGTAAAGTAAATAGTCTTTACATTAATAATGTAATGATTGAATTTATATGTTATTATTGATCAATTAGAGATTGATATGTATAATAGGTTGATAGAATTTTATAATAATTATCTTAAAAATTATGTCTTTCATGATTTCTCATACATTAAGAATATAAAAAATTTACATTGTTAATACATAGAAAACTAAATTAATATATTTAGTATATAAAATTAGAATAATAATATATTGATAAAGATATGCTATCAATATATTCTTTAATACACTCTTCAAGTACATACTCTATATTAGTTGAAATTTATCAAAAAAATATGAATTTTGGTGAATCTCACTTTTTAATTAATGATTATCTCTTTTAATTTTATAGTTTTTAATAAATTTTAACTAATAAATGTGTGTTAGAAACAGTATTGTTACAATTCTTATTAGTTCCTTAAAAACAACTCCTCTAATTAGTATATCATATTATTAGTAAATTCATCATATTAATTTTTAGGTTAAATTGATTTTTTGATCATCTAATTTATTTTTTAGATTTAATTTGAATCTCTAATTTTTTAGGTTTAGTTTATTCATCTAATTTTAAAAATTAATTTAATTTAATTTTACCATTTAAATTGAATCAATAATGTTAAGAAATTGTACTTTGTAGCGATTTAAAACCACTATCAAGTGATTATAAGCCATCACATAACACATATTTCTTATCACGACCAGTTTAATTTAGACGTCAAGCCAAATTAAATTAGTTTTAAAAATTAAAAGATCAAATTAAACCTAAAAATAATTAAAACATAAAATCAAACGTAAACAATAAATTAGATGATAACAAATTAATTTAAACTAATTTTTATTGTGCAAATTCACAATACATATATTAACAGTTTAACTCTCTTTTCGTTAGCCATGTAAATTGAAGCATAGCAAGAAATTAACAATATTTTTCCTTATATATATATATATATATATATATATATATATATATATATATATATATATATATCGGGAGAACTTAAATTATTTGTGAAAATAAGTAAGAAATTTTGACAAATTACATACGATATATATAATTTTTACTCCCTGCAAAAATTATATTTCTCAAATAAAGAGAAACATTACCAAAAGTCATTTTTACTCTTACGAGTTTTCTTCATTTTTATCCTTTCATACTCAAACATGTCCATTAGAAAAGTCTCTGTCTCACAGCCACAGATAATATCAGGTGCTGAATTGGACTTGCAATTCATAAACAAAGTTGAACGTAACATGACATGTTATTAGACTGTCATATATATAGTTACCAATTGTTCTTGTGTAACGCATCTCTAGGTTGAAAATTAACTAGATTAAGAGTATTTTTTTTTTTTAATTCACATGACATAGATTAAGTGTACAAAATTATTTTAATATTTTGAGTTCTAGTTTTCAGGAGTTTGCACTATTATTTTTTCTTCTTCTAATAATGGTGTTGTGACTTATTCAATGTAGAGAAAAGGTAAATTTTGATCAAGTCAATATTAAGTTTTGAAAATTATTTCTAAAATAATTAAGTGTTATAAAAACCAAAAATAAAACTAGTCTGAAGAAGTTTTCACATATTTTTTTTTTCCTGTTTTCATCAATTTCGTATCTCCCTTAATTTCACATTATTCTATGCCTTGCTCTATCCTCCACCAGCTCAGCAACATTGTGTACTTGCATTTTGCAAACTGAAAATCATTGTTGAAAATAGATATCAAACATGCTCATAAATTTAATTTCTATATCCAACACAATATAAATGGAGGCAATATGGAGCGGAAAAAAGTGAAGAATGAAAGTTAAATATATATTCTCATGTTCGTAAATTAGAATTATTTTTTACTAGGTATTTCATATAAGGAGCGTGTATATATAACATATTATTATATTTGTAAAACTAACTGCGTGTAAGTTCAATAAGATGTCTTATTTATTTGTTGCTGCAATTAGACTTTTGCATTTGACCCAAATGTATTATAATCACAATGACGTGACCGGGTGTTTTGCGTTCAAGTTACGTGTATTTGATTTATTCTAAATAAAATTCAAAGTTCAAACCTCATAAAATCACGATTACTGAGAAAGTCAATCTACACCGCAAGGGCGCGTTTTAGGAAACATTGGCAAATTAGTCCCAGTGTGTAAGGCTGAGCAACTGTTACTGCATGATTTTCCACCATATATATTCATATCAGAAGTGTTTGGGTTTTGATTGACAAATTAGTAACGAATTATTCTAAATTTTTAATCAATCTTTTTTAGGTATTTTTCATATTAATCTAATCGATCGAACTTAAAAGATAACCACAGAAGAATTTTCATATGAGACAGACGGGAGAAATTATTGGTGCGTTTATAGAAATATATATTTTTATTTTCAATAATAACAATAATAATTATAAAAATCACTGAATTATTTTTATTTTATTTTAAAATATTATTTGTATATGTGTGGGTATTTAAATATTTAAATTAGCGTTCTAAAAAAATATTTAAACTAGTGATATATTTTCACCATTTAATTTTAATTTATCCATTTTATTTTTTTTCTTTAAATAAGAGCAATTCACTTTTCCTATATTCACCGAGGTTTTTAGAAAGTATAGGCTAACTTTTGTATACACGAAAGGAAAAAATAAGCAAACAATAAAGGAAACAACAAATCAAAGAAATTCATCTAAAAAAATACCATTTGATTAATTTGTGTTAGTTTAAATAGAATGCATACGTTTTTGCTGTAATTGTATTTTTTTTAAGAGAACGCTGCTTATTTTTTATTGTGTTGTCAACCATAAATGATATATTTTCCTATCAATTTGAATAACTTTGTTTTTTTTGCTTTGTGACATTGTTTTAAAAATAAGATATAATATATTTAAAAAAACTGTTTAAAATTAACAAGTGTTTGAATAATTGCAAATGTAGGTGTTATATATAAGGAGAATGAAATATATTTAATAGGAAATGTCCTCAATGTTCAAGACTAAAAGATATTTCTATCACTAGAATAACATCCAATTACCTTGCGTGTCTTGGCTATAAAAAATAGCTAGAAGGGACATTACAGTAAATATGGAAACTAAAATCTTGAAACTGAACCTAGATTCTACAAAAACTAAAAATTACTGTACTTTTTAAGATCAATAACCATACATAATTTCCCGTCCCTTTAATAATTAATATCAGCAAGGAAAAAGACCGGCCGTGGAGAATTTTGACCATTTATTTAATGGTCTCTTACTTTAAGGGTGTTCATTAATTGCTTCAGTTTGATTTCACATATTCGACCATTTGAACTAAATCGATGAGAATTTTATTCATGTGTGTATGAAATTGAGATTAGATCGATCTATAGAAATAAGGAGGATATATAGATTATATAATGCTAAGAAAAATGAATTTGGCTCTTGAAAAAATAAGGTAATTAGTTTAGAGAACTTAGATCCGTGTCTATCAACAATCGTTCAATATGGAGCGCTATTTGAAGGCTTAATAATGCATCTATCCTTGTGCTTCTCTTAATTATATATTCTTTATTTTTCATTTTTCAACAAAGTTGAACTGCACTTTATTTTTGGGAGAATAACTGAATTGGTGGATAGTCAGTGATTAATGGATTCGAGAACTGTTTTTAGTTTCAGCTCAGAAGAACCAATTAGCAGGAAAAATGGGCAAGTGGAATGTTTCAAGAGGATGAAATTGGAATCTACAATGTATAGAAGCTGTTTAAATATTTCTTTTTGGGAGAAATTAGAGATAGAAGAAAGACTCATTTCTGGTTTATATATGTTTTTGGGCAGAACATATTAAAGAAGGTATATGGATATGTACAGGTGGCAAATGAGGAAAATATTGATCCGCCAAGAAAGCGTATCAGATTAATTCTAGCTCATTTGATCAGAGTTATGGATCAATGGCATTCTAAGTGCATTCATGTGGCCATGCCACTCATGGAAACCCGAATTCCAACAAAAAGACTAGAGGCCTAATTGTTGAAGATGGGAGATTTGATGTGCTCATCGTGTAATTGTTGTAACAAGGAAATGGATCACTTGTTTGCAAACTGAGTTTTCATCTAAAATAATTAGTACATGAATTTAGATGAGTATGTTTAACTCTGTTAGTGAATCAATTTACATGACAAATAAGATTGAACACAGATTATGTCAGAAGCATTCATACTACACTTTTATATAAAAGAAAATTCCTTGGTGATGGTATATCTTAAAATACTAGAAAAACATATTAGCTTTATTAACAAAGTTAACTTACAGGATGGACGATCAATTAATATGTTTAAGAAAGAAATGGTCCGAAAGGTTTGTGGTATATGCAGTACTATTTTCCTCGATTTGGAATATTGGATTTAATAATTTGTGGAATATTGGTTTTTTAGAAGATTTCGGCAGAATAATTTTCTTATGTAGTTTTTTTTTTTGTTCAATTCAGTTGTAGTGTTCTAATCCATTGTATATTGTGTTTATGATTAATTAAATGTGCTGTATATCCAAGAATCTGAGTTTAACGTTGTAAATCTGTTCGGTTATTCTTTTGTATGGGTGAGTAGCCCTTGTGTACTCAGTGGGTTAATCAAAGTGCTTGTTGCTACTAAAAAGAAAAACTAATTGTGCCAACCGGAACTAACATAACTCGTTGACATGCTCGCATGCAACAGGACAACACGGGCGTTTATTCAGCTTTATTGTTCATTTTATGTTGAAGATATAACAACCAAACATACCATGTACTGTTATGTACTTTTAGGTCTTTGACATCCGCTTTGTTGGGCATACACGGATTTTTGACCTTTTCTATTATGCTTCTTAATTTGCTGGTTTTTCTTCTGTGAATAAACACTTTCTCTCATTTTTTTTTTAATTTACACTACTTTATAATTTAATTTCCAATTTACATTACTTTAGACTTTGTGTTTTAATTCTCACCACTTTACAAATAAACATGGTCAAAGAGATATCATTGCAAACTCAAATAAACGTGAATACACTTTCTCATCTTTTTGTTCTTTTTTTTAAATTTAAAATATTATAAAATATAAATATTATATTATATAATTTTTTTAATTAATTTTAAAATTACTTAGAAATTTTGCACAATAGAAATTTTGGTTACTTTTAACAAACCAGTAATCAAAATACAAGAAGACAAGTATCCTCCACACCATATTTCAAGATCATCATTAGTTTTGTCATATTTGCATTATAATTATATTTTTTAATATGTTTTATTATTTTCAACTATCATCTCAGTTACTACACTTTGAAATTTTATGTCTATTGTATAAGATAGATATATCAATTATTTTTTCATTGTATTTTTTAATTTGTTTTAATACTACTGACTAATTTTTTTATTTTTTAATTAATGAACATAACAAAATAAATATCAACAACACATAAATTTAACTACAAAATTACATACAACATAACTTAAAAATTATACTCTAATTTTATCCAAAATGTTTTCTTTTTCTTTATCTGTATATTTTTCTTTAAAAAAATTTAAAAAAAATATAAAATTTAATTTAATAAATAAGTAATTTTAAAACCAATTTAAAAAAATTATATAATATATTATTTATATTTTATAATATTTTAAATTAAAAAAAGATGAGAGAGACTATATTCACGTTCATTTGAGTTTGTAGGTGAGATCTCTTTGACCAAGGTTCATTTGCAAAATGGTACGAATCAAAACCCAAAGTTCAAAGTAGTATAGATTGGAAATTAAATTACAAAATGGTGTAGATTGGAAAAAAAATAGGAAAGAGAGTGTGTATTCATGGAAAAAACCAAATTTGCTCATTATAATATTAGTTTAGCAATAATGAATATTTTTTAAAAAAACTAAACCAGTTAATAAAATGGAGAAAAGAATATTCACAGTTTAATAATATATTATTAAATGGGGATATATGTATTAAATATCTTTAACAATTAAATATTTTCTAAAAATATTATAATGTAAATATTTTAATATTGATATCACACTTTTACGAGTTGAAAAACATAGAATAATCTATTAACATCGATTTTTATTTGGCTAATATATTGGTCAATCTAGTGTACTTTTCTTAACAATGTTAATAATTTATCCAACAAAGTTTTTATTTTATGTTAATAAAATTGAAATCATAAAAGAATTGTATTTTTATGTTATCGAGTTTATGTAAATCACATGCCTTTAATTTAATTGAAACAAATAGTTGATTATATTCATGTAATGTTGAATATTGTGTCTCCTTAATTAGCTAGGAAGGGGTTGTTGAAGTTAAAAAGATTGAAATGCTTTACTTGATAATTAAAGAATTTTCTTTACAAGTCAAGATAATGTAGATCACATGCCTTTAATTAATTCCCTTTAAAAACATGTCTTTAATTTATTTGAAAAAATAGTTGAAATTCATGTAAGTTGTTTGTGTATGTATCACGCTATTTTGGAACATAATATTGTCTTTCCTAAAGCATCAAGTGATTTTTTTTAGAAAATAATCACCGCTCTAATATATACAAGACTCGGTCAATATCGTTTAAAAATCATATAACAGCAGCGTTGTTAAACAACACCGAGTCATTATAAATAAAATATCTAATAGGTAAAAGTTCAATATATGGATTAAAACACTTTCTAGGCAACACGGTGTTTTAGTGTCCGACAAGAGGTTGTTTTGGCGTTGGATTTACTTTTCTTCTATTTTATTCGTCAATGTTGTTTTAGCTAGTTTTCAATTTTCAAACCATACCCAGTCAAGCTAAACTATTCATCAACCACAAGAAGAAGCACGGGTCAATTCAACATTTCAAATAGCACTCTCTCTCTATGTATATGTCTGGGGCTACCATATGCACCTACCTTTCACCATCCATATATAACATACAAACCTCTCATTTTATTACAACATTTCGTCATCCAAAAACTTCAATTTTTGTACCATTGATAATTAAGTTACTATATATCACAGCTAGAGATCGATGGCATTGTCTAACAGGATGATCCTCTTCATAATGCTACTAATAATCTTCACAATTTTGGTTACTTTTCCTCAATTTGGAGCAGCTGGCAGAGCATTACAAGAAGATCAGTGGTTAAGAGAATACAATGGGCATTTGTTGCAGTCTTTTCAACGGGGCACTCCGGTGGTATCCAGTCCAGATCCAATTCGTCCATAACAAACCTTCAAACGTGAACGCACACGGCTAATTGAAACAAACACATTCTTACTCAAAATTTCATAACTATTAATTTTTTTTGCTTGTGCTTGCTGAGAACCCCATAGCATGCGGGGGTCCCATGCAAGAGTATAGTTGGATGTGTATTATATTCTTTTCATGCATAATTCTATTGTAATTGTAATCTAATACAATTCTTTAATTGAAACTAGGAATTGGGTGATAATATAATCCCTAGCTAGCTTTTTTTTTTTTTTTTTTTGCACAGCAAGAAAATTATATTATATTAATAAGGTGAAACGAAAAAGCCACAAGGAGTGACCTTCCTGTCACAAGATTAATTATAACAAAATCCACACAAATCAAATATAAACAAATACCACCTCTAGAAGTGACTCAATACAAAAGAGGCTCCCATCTTGTAATAGTACACGAGCTAGTACAAAACGTAACTAAATCCTTGTACTGACCATGAACACTACCAGCCATACATGTCCCCAAAAGTACAAGGAAATTATCCTATCAATTATACAAGGAAATCCTTAGCCAGCTATATCTATATATCTATCTATATTGTCTATAAAATTAAGCAATTTATATTTAATTGATGTTTTCCCGTTCACATTAATAATATAATATAATTGAAACAAAAACACATGTGTGTGTGTGTGTGTGACCGGCATTCTCCAACCATGGCAGATGATAAAAAAATGAGCGTAACTTCAATCAGAGTTGTATATTCAGTTAAGCAAATCCGAAACTCATAAACATGCATGTTGAACACCCTCGCTCGAGCTTGCAACATTATTAAAAGATGATGATAACATGTAATTAATAACATAATTAAAAACCAATACTATTTTTAAAAGTCCATGTAATCTAGGTCATTTAAAAAACCCTAGCTCTAATTGGTCAACGAGATTTTAAGTAAATAATAATAATAATGAGGAGAAAGATATACAACGTTGGTAAAGTGTCAGGGCTGCCACTACATGCTTTGTCAGAAATTTCTTTAGGCTTATGATGGAAGAAATATAAACATGTTTAATGAAGGTAAAGATAAATGAGGAGGTTTTTTTATGTGAGAATGATAGAGGAGCCATTTGTGGAAGGATCATGTGGTTTCCATGTCAGTGCTTTCTCCGAAGTCAGAGAAAGAAAGACATGTCATATTTTGAAGAGATTTGGTTGGATTCAAAATATTCCGATTCATATAATTTCGGGTTGGAGGAACAATTACACAAAAAATGAAGGATTGGTTAATGATGGATGGAAAGGACTAGCTAATATTATTAATGATGATAGAGTGTTGATGAATACATTCTGATCTTTGGGATTGATAATTGATGTGCAGAAGTAAATTATGTAATTAAAACATATAAGAAATAACAATGTCCTTCCATTTTTATTGCTTCTTTTTGTGTGAATCATTAGAAATTTGGTATCCTATGAGTTTTACGCAATAGGAACCTTAAAATGCTAATTTATACTATTTTGATGATTTTATTTTGCAATTTACAAGCAAAGGACAGAAAGTGAAGTGAAGCCTAATGGTTCGCGCTCAGCGCGTAAAGCTTGCTTAGTGAGCTTTGCCGCTTAGTGGGAGAATGTCCGCCTAGCACGAAGAAGCAGCTTAGAGGACCTATAGTTAGTCGAAAAGGTGCTTAGCATGCTTGACTAGCTTAGCGTCCGGCCACTTACTCGCGCTTAGCGTACCTGCACGCTCAACGCGTAGTTGAAACTCAAGAAGGCTTTTAAGCAAAAAAGAATGAAGAAGTAGGCTACCTTTTTTGGAGATAAGGAAATGAACCCTAGAACTTAAGCAGAGGAGAAGAACCATTGAGAGCGTACTATTCTTCCCCACTTCACTTTTATCCCCTTTCCCTTCACTTCTTACACACTTTTGTATAGTTTAGCTCTCCATGACCATGGAGGGCTAAACACTCTATTGTTGGGGAGCTACCATCAAATTCTCTTGATGTAAAAATCCTTGCTATCTATTTAATATTATCGCTTGTTTCATTGCTTCTTCCTGTGTTTATTTTCATATATTTGGTTTGATCGTCCATTTATATGTTATGTTAGGATTTAAGCATTGAAAAATGTGATTAATCCTTAGAACTTGGAAGAGCATCTAAAATGCTTCATTTCTAGGGATAGTGCGAAGTAATTTAGCCAAGGTGTACATCTTTATTAGGCATGTTGTTTGCTTAGTTTAGTTCATGAGGGATTAAGAATGAAACTAGGAGAATTAGACTCTTTCGCGTGAGGAATCACAGTCAGAGTAATTTCGTAGGTGTAGGTGACAAGTAGAATAATATTAAATAGAGAAAAATTACTCTAATTACATCAAGAGAGGTTCCGGTAGGGAGCCCCCGACATAATCAATCTTGCATTTGCTTTTCGTCATCAAGCTTAGTGTTTGTTTCCTTTACTCCGTTTTAGTATAGAATTGCATCATCGTTTAATTTACAACCAAAATGATTTACTTAGCATTTTTCCAATTCATTCATTAATTGCATACAAATCAAATATGCACTATATGAGTGCAAGTAAAATTCCTATGGAAACGATATTCAATCTTACCGTTTTAAATTACTACTTGAATGAATTTGTGCATTTGCGAATGAGTTAACAGGGATCATCATATGGAAGCAGATTTTTTTTTTCTTTGAAAGGATCATATGGAGGCTGATAAAGAAATAAATGAAGGTTTTGTTGGGTTTTCAAATTTAAAATATCAATAACGATTTGATAAAAAAGAAAATTAAATGGCCCAATCGTGAAGGAAGGGCTGCGCACTTTACATCCAAAAGGTCCGTCCAATTGTGAATAGCTTTAGGCTCTTGCTATTTCCCCTTCCCCTGTTACATGTGTAACTTGTTTACACCACCTGCTAGAAATAGAATAGAAAATGATAAATGAAAAAGAAAGATAATTATATATTAAAAAAAGTGTAAACAAGTTACACATGTAATTTTAATGTATATGAAAAAATGCAAGGTCAAATATAAATATGTGATACGCAAATCAATATTTCTTTTTAATCAGCGAAATATATATATATATATATATATATATATATATATGAGGACACTAAAGATACCCAAACCTATATACCAGTGTAAATTTCCAATCATCTCCAAGGTTACAAGATATTGGCATGTGCAAATCAAATATGATTTATGAGAAGTAATTTTGCCAAATAATACAATGAAGGACCTATACACAATTTATAAGAAGTACCTAAATTGAATGGAGTCGATTATCCTGAAATGAAAACTTGCACACGAAGAAGTAAAAAAGAAAGGTGGTAATGCAGAATGGGAGATTTCCATGTTTGGCGTCTTCCCCGATCCTTCAATCCTCCTTCCTCTTCATATTTGTGTGTTCTCAGGGCTAATGCCCCTCTTCTTTCCTTTTATAGTTGAGTTCTCGCAGCAATTGAACGATGCCCCCGCCACCACATGCATACTGCATGTTCTCGGGGGTTATACACGTACAGCTACCTTGTCCATGTCATGTTGCAGACAAGCAAGCAATGTGTTGCCTCACTAGCGACAGAAAAAAAAAACATTATAAAAAGTCCGGCTGCGCGTGTAATTTGGCTGAAGCGTGCAGCGTATTTCATTCAATTAGTCGATTCACTACACAAATTCTATATACCTGCTCAATGTCTCATCTATGTTTAATTTATTCTTTTGGACTTTATTTTATCTGATGATGGAGGCTACTAAGCGTATTTTAATACATCTATTAAAATAGTAGCTAATTAGCTAGATATCTTATCATGCTATATATGTGGTCAGACAAGTGGAGTTAATTTCTCTCGCATTTCAGAAAGGAAAATGTAGAAATTAACACAGGTCTGAAGTTTGTGGGGAAACCGGATTTTATATATATATATATATATATGGCATTCAAACCACCTAAAGGACTATTTAGAGGAATGTTATGCATTGATGTATATGGAACCTGCATGCTATCAGGAAAATTAATTAATGTTTAGTTTAGCATCAGTTAATTATTTTTAGATGTGGTGTTCCAATCCATCAGTTAGTACTCTTGTGTATATATAATATGGGTGAGTAAATCTTGAGTACTCAGCACAAGTACTTTAATAATAATAAAAGTGCACGCTTGTTGCTGAAATATATAAAATGAAGAAAAAAAGAAAAAAAAAAAAAAGACGCTAATTGTGCCAACGGGAAATAACTAGTAGTAATTGACAATTCGACATTCTCGCATGCAACACGGGCGTTACGTTTATTCTGCTTAATTGTTCATTTTATGTTGGAGAAATAGCAGCCAAACAGTGTTAATAAGAGTCTTTGACATCAGCTTTCTTTTTGGGGTATTCACGTCACCGGCTTTTGACCTTTTCTAGCTAGCTAGATGTTTCTTAATTTCCCTTTCATAGTAATAGTTTGGTTAATCAAATATTTTTTTTTTAAAAAAAAATCAGTTATTAAGCTAGTGACGAGAAAATTCACAACTTAATGCATGGTATATTGTTAAATCAGGGTATATATGTTAAATTTATTTAAAAATTAAATATATTATAAATTAAAATATATAATAATGTAAATTATAATTAAGGGATAATCATAAAATTGGTAAAACTTAATTAGTCATTAATATTGCTCACTTTTGTCTGTTGAAAAACTAAGTAGTAATTTATTAACGACGATTTTTATTTGGCTGATTCTATTTATTACAATTGATCAGATTGGCTAATCTAGTTTACTCTTCGTAACAACGTTAATAATCTATCTAACAATGGTTTTTGTTGTATTAGACTATTAGTTATAAAATTGAAATCATAAATTTAGTCTGTGAATTCTTAACTTTAAGTAACTCATGCCTTCAATTTAATTTACATGAATGTTTGTTTCACATTTCACGTTTGGAACATAATATTCTCTTTACCTGAACCAAAATTTTTTTTTTAAAAAAAATCCACAGATAACTGAGAAAAAATAGGTCTTTCTAATTTAAGACTTAGTCAATAGTAGCAATTCCTTAAACAAAACCGAGTCATTTGTATCAATATCGTTAAACAAAACTGAGTCGCATGTATATATTCAAAAGGTAAAAGTTCAATATATGGATTAAGCACGTTCTAGGCAACAGGTTTTGCGTCCGACAACTGGGTGTTTTGGCGTCTGACTTACTTTTATTTTATTCGTTAATGTTGTCTTAGCAATATAGTTGGCAATACCCTACCAAGTCAAGCTAAACAATTCATCAACCTCAAGAAATGAAGCACCGGTCAATTCAAAACAAATAGCACTCTCTCCCTATATATATGTCTGGGGCTACCACCTACCTTTCACCATCCATACCATACAAACTCTCATTCAATTTTATTCCAATTAATTCATCATCCAAACTCAGCTCAGCGGAAAGGAACACGAGAGAGTTCAAATTGAAAGCTCAAAAGAAGAGCATTTAATTTTTTGTTTCTTTGATCAGTAACTATCACATCTATAGATGGCATTGTCTTACAAGATGGCCCTCTTCATAACGCTACTAATCATCTTCACCATTTTGGTTGTTTTTCCTCAATTTGGAGAAGCTGGCAGAGCATTGCAAGAAGATCAGTGGTTGAGGGAATACAATGGGCTTTTGTTGCAGGCTCTTCCACGAGGCCCTGTGAAGCCATCGAGCCCAGATCCAATTCGTCCATAAGATACCTTCAAACGTGAATGCATGCATGGCTAACTGAAACAAACACGTTCTTCCTTACTCAAATTTCATAACTATTCTTTTTTGCTTGTACTCTCTGAGAAACCACATTATCCGTCGGTTCCCTTGCAAGTGTACAGTTGGCGTGTATTTATATTCTTCTTAATTTTCATATTCTATTGTAATTGTAATCTAATTCAATTAATTCTTTAATTGAAACTATTAAGACTTGATGATAATATAATCCTAGCTACATCTACGTATTACTATATATAATGGATAGTTTTTAATTGATGTTTTCTCGTTCACAATAATAATATACTAATATATATAATTCTAAACGAAAACATGTATGTGTGAGTGTGACCGGCATTCCAACCACGGGAGATGATTAAAAAAAATGAGAGTAACTTCAATCAGACTTGTATTTACAATTAAGCAGAACCGAAATGAGTGTAACTTCAACCGCTGGAGCTTACAACCTTAATTGATCATGAGTCATGACAACATGTAATCAACACACATATATTTTTATAGTCTGTGTGGTTTTAAATAAGCCTTAATTAGAAAACCCTAAGTCTAACAGGTCAACATATTTAAGTGAATGATAATAATAATAATAATAATAATAATAATAATAATAATAATAATAATAATAATAATAACAAAACTTTTAATCCTTTAAATATGGCTAAATGTAGCTATATAATTTTCTAATATTCTTTCTTAGTTTTAATTTGATGCTCATAAGAATAAGAATTTGTAGTTATTAAAAATGATTCCTATAAATATTATGTTGACATCCATCGTGATGCCATGTTAACAGATCTTAGGAAGCATGAGACGAGTGTTTGGGTGCATTTGTGGTTTTATATTTATTTGATCTATTGTAATTGGATTAGATTAGTTTATGAACATTTTTTTTTGTCAATAGATCATTTATTGAGAATGTCTGGCAACACTTGCAAAATACATAGAATGCTAAACAGAGTTTACAGCAGTGTACCAAATATCATGTATCAATGGCGGATTAGACACATACGCTCAAAACTAACAAAATTTAGCATTCCTGAACATACAAACACAAGAACAGTGAAGAGAATACACAGAAAAAACACATTCTCCTACTACAAAGAACCTAGATATTGTGATAATATATGTCCTAATGGCCCAAATGTGTAAATAAGGTCACTGTTGGACATTGGGCCTCACAAATACGAAGGCTCTGACAAGAAGGATAACATAAGTAGCACAATGGATAGAGGTAACTTTTTTTGACAAAGAGAAAATCAAGGCATTTCATTGATAATAGTGTTGTAGATACAAGTAGGAATAGTATGAAAAACTGAGTCTAGCATGATACATTGCAGCAGGCTTTGCAAGAACATGAGCTGCAATATATATTGAGCCTATCCACAATGACTTAAATCCATCTCAAAGAAAACATGAGTCATGGCTAGCATAAACGCCTCTTTGTCGTCTCTGAAGCAGACTCTCCAGCTGGTCAAATTGGCCTCTTGATTAAAAGCTGCATCGAGATTACATTTCACAAAACCCGGATGATCGAGCTAGGCACACTCTAATTGGTCTGATAGGCAACTTGCTGTACTGGTGCATGACTTCTTCGAATGTCTTTTGCAGCTACCCAATCTTACAGAAACTTGTTGTAATGCTGCGCTGAGAACTGTTTGTTCTCCCACATTTTATCGTTTCTTAGGATCGCAAAAGTCGATTGGGCCGTTTCAATAATAATTGGGGACAACTCATGCAGCAGCTAGCCCCAGTGTTTGCCAAGTCTCATGCATGGGCAGAAGTGCATCTAAAGAAAAGATGCCAAGCAGATTCAAGACTAGGACATTCAATACCTCTCTCGCGAAATTTGATCCTGGTTGGAATGATGTCTCTTGGAGGAGCTTTCATATTCCAAATCTGGAACCAGTCCCCGCTCACAGTGTTCGGAGACATCAATAACTTCCTCCAAAAACATGTATCCACGCGCGTACTCTTTATAATCGTCTGTATAATGCCTTTCAAAATACGTGGTCAATGTATCGTTTATGTTTATTCTTTGGACTTTTTTTTTATCTGATGATGGAGGCTAACGTACAAATTTCTTTTGAGAGGAAAAGACTGAGCTCATTTCATTAAGAATAATGGAAGCAATACCACTTTGTACATGATTAAAGGTGTGGCAAGAATCATAAAATCTTGATGCTCTAGTTAGGGAGTGGGCAACATGATTTGCTTGCCGCTTGGAAAAACTCACCAAAGAGTTTGGGAATTGGGATAAATAAGCGTTACAGTTAGAGATAATAGAATGAAAATCTAAAAGGCCTTTACATTCATGAAAAATAGCATCCACTATTCTTTTGCAGTCGGCTTCGAAGTTCACATTTGATAAACGCAGATCAGAAGTCCAATTCATTGCTTGCCAAAGACCCCATGCTTCTGCAGTTCTCGGGTCAGGTACTCCAGTAAAGTGAAGGGTTATCGCACCAATATGTTCCCCATGGCGACCTCGGAAACGAGCTGTTATCCTTCAAGAGTGCTGCATCCACATTGCACTATTCCTTCTGTCAAGTGTCTGATTTTCCTTTTCGAGCATGGCACCATTCAGTGTAAGACTGCATTGTGAGGTTGATGGAAACATGTTCCCGCAAGTCTATATGATTCCAGATCTTGTCGTTTCTACGTCGCCAGATACACCAAAGTAGCATAGCAAACTTGATGCCAATTCGGTGGAGAGATTTTGCAGCAATTTGAACACTGTATCAGTCAAGGTTGTAGCGTTGTTGATGTCTTGCGAGATCTGAGGCAAGCCAGAATCGTTGAACTTGTTGACAACCAAAAAACACATGCCACGAATTTTCTAGATTGGATTGGCAATACTCACATAAAATACAGCAATGTACCCCTCTAGATTGAAGACGTTATCTTGTTGGAAGGCTGTTCCTTAAGAGACGCAACATAAAGTGTTTAACTTTTGGCGGAACTTTGAGTTGCCATAACAAGTTCCAATCACCAGGGACTTTATAATCATCCTTGTTAATCAAGTTCTCCATCAAGTAGTGATAACCTTAGTGTGTATACTCCAGTGCTGCTGAACTTCCAAGTCAATGAATCTTGCGAATTGGTGTTTAGGGGAGGTGATGCTTGGATGGTTTGGATGTCTGCGTGATTCACAATTTGAGGAAGAATTTCTGTCATCCAACTTCCAGTGGAATTTCTGATAACATACAAATTAACCATCTACAATAATATTTTAAATTAAAACAATTAAATATAGTAATTAGATATCTATACGTGTTCTTACTTATCATGCTGTGTAGCTCAGACGAATGAGTTTCTTTCTGTATTATAAGTAATCAAAATTAGATGAGGAAAACAGAAACACATAAAGGTCTTAAATTGTGGGGAAAACCAGAATTTTTTTGATGGCATTAAACCATCTAAAGAACTATTTTAATTAGAGGAATGTTATGTGTGACTTGGTACTTCAACAAAATCAATGTTTAGCATCAACTAAAAGTTAATGCTATGTACGTCCGTGTTTTGATCTGATAAATCTGTTAATATTTATCGATAAAAAAACATGTCCTGAAACTAACAATGGTGCAAAGAATCGTTCTGCAGACTAATTAATTCTTCAAGGATAGATCTTCTCTGCAGACTAATTCTTTTCAGATGCTAGAATCTGATAGTTTTATGTTGTAAATTTGTTCGGTTATTCTTGTATATGGCCGGGTGAGTAGAACTTGAGCACTCACTAAGCTAATAAGAGTCCTGGGTGTTGATTTTTTATTTATTTTTTTTAAATAATGCATATTGTTCAATCGGGAAATAAATTGACAATTCGACATGTTCGAATGCAATGCGGCCGTTTATTTTACTTTATTGTTCTTTTAATTAATGTTGGAGAAATAACAACTAAACAGTGTTAAGAGACTTTGACATCTGATTAATTTCTTTTTTGGGGTATTCACGGGCTTTAGACCTTTTCTAACACGCTTCTTATTTCCCTGTTATAATATCAGTTTGGCCAATAAAATAAAATTTTCAAAATTAGATTCAGTTATTCATTAAACTGGTGAATTGAAAATTCACAGCTTAATGTTATATTGTTAAATCAGGGTATATGTATTAAATATACGGGAAAAATGTATTTTTATTCTTTATATATTTAGTCAAATGTGGTTAAGGTTCTAATTAATATTTTTATATTAATAAATTTGATTCTTAAACTTTAAAATATATGTATTTACTACCTCTCAACCCTAAAGACAATATGACAAATTTTAAAAGAGAAAAGACTGATTTTACATGTTTTTTGAAGTTTGATAACCAAATTCATTAATTTGAAAGTATAAAGATTTTGACCACATTAATTTAACTGTATAGGGTTAAAAATACATTTTTTCTAAAAATATTTAACAATAATAATATATAATAATGTAAATACTATAACTAATTAAGGGATAATCATAAAACCTTTATTAGTCATTATTTTGCACATTTTTATCTGTTGAAAAACTATTTAAAATAATTTATTATCGTCTATTTTTTATTATTTGGCTGATTTATTAACTTGCATCAGATTGGCCAATGCCAATAATCTATCTAACATTATTTATATTAGTTTTAAAATTAAAATCAGAAAGAATTTTGTTTTATTAAGTTTAGGTAAATCATGTCTTTAATTTAATTGAAAAAATTAGTTGAGATTTATGTAAGTTGTTTTACGTATCACCTCACTTAGTAAAGGTTTATTGAACTTAAAAAATTGAAGTGATTTACTTGAAATGCTTATTATTCGATTTTAGCTATCATCAAACTTCTTTAAATTAATTATATTTTTTAGCTTGACTTCTATAATAGTATGCTAATTCAAATATGCAATTTAATTTACATGAATGCTATCATGTTTTACATTTGGAACATATAATATTATCTCTACCTAAACCAACTGTGAATTAAAAAGAGAGAGAAAAAATCCACAGATATCAGAAAAAGGGGGTCTTTCTAATAAGTTAGTCAATATTGTTATAGAAAATCTTATAACAGTAACGCGTTAAAGAAAACCGAGTCATTTATATATATATATATATATATATATATATATATATATATATATATATATATATATATATATATATATATTCAAAAGGTAAAAGTTTCAATAAATATATAGATTAAGCACTTTCTAGAGCAACAGGGTGTTGTGGCGTCTGAATTAGTTTTATTTTATTCGTCAATGTTGTTTTAGAGCTAGAATTCAATATTCAAACAATACCAAGTCAAGCTAAACAATTCATCAATCACAAGAGGCACCGGTCAATTCAAATAGCTCGCTCGACCCTATATATATATATATATATATATATGTCTTGGGGCTACCACGTACCTTTCACCATATATCCATACAAACTGTCATTTAATTTTATTCCGATCCGTTATCCAAACTCAGCGGAAAGGACATTTATAGTTCTAAAGAAGAGCATTTAATTTTTTGTTACATCGATCAGTTTACAGTTACAGCTATTACTATATATCACAGGTAGAGATGGCATTGTCTTATAGGATGATCCTCTTCATAATGCTACTAATATTCTTCACCATTTTGGTAGCTTTTCCTCAATTTGGAGATTGCAGAGCATTACAAGAAGATGAGTGGTTGAGAGAATACAATGGGCTTTTGTTGCAGTCTCTTCCACGGGGCCCTGTGAAGCCATCCAGTCCCGATCCAATTCGTCCATAACAAGCCATAAAACCTGCATGCTGCATGCATCTACTAATTGAAACAATTTCATAACTATTGCTTTTGTTTTTGTGCAACATGCACCTATATTATTATTCTTTTCACATTCTTTTTGTATGTGTAATGTTCTTCAATTAATTGAAACTAATTAATAAGACTTTGTGATAATATTATCACTAGCTACATGCATCCATGAATTATCTATAACATTAAGCAATTTATAATTAATTAATGTTTAATTTCTCGCTCAAATTGTAATATAATTGAAAAAAAACATGCATTCATGATATGTATTACCGGCATTCCAACCATGGCGCGCGGATGATGAAAAATGGTTGTAACTTCAATCAGACTTGTATTCACAATTAAGCAAAACTGAAACCCAAACACACGTTAAAACTCTTGTTCAGCTCGAGCTTATAACATTAAGAGATCATGACCACATGTAACTATTATTATAACACACACATACACACATGAGAAGGGATCATATTTATTCTAGGATCAAATATACATGTGTGGGACCACTTGAACACAAAGTTATGTAGAATAGTTGTTTCATGCCATTGCTAATCAGGACTTCTCACTGCCAATCTATGTGTCTCATTCTCTCTAATCTCTCTGTCATTTTGTGTCTCATTCACTAGGATGAGTACTAAGATGCGAGTGAGTGGTGAAGGGTAGCGATTAGGTGCTTTCGCCATAAACCAGCTCACCTAGAATCTTGAAATCGATCGAACCATGAACCTTCACCCGTCAAACATCACAATCTTCTCCGTGACGTGCCTCATCGTTGATCTCACTTTCCATTATGTATATAGTGACCTCCAAGATATTGCTTGTACATTCAATCATTTTTATACCAAGTTTGAGTAGTTGTTTACACTCATTTTATGTAGCTAGAGTAATCAGATTTGGAGGGTCGTTATGGGTGGTTTGGTGACATTATATGTTTGCCAGACAAGATGGATATGCATTTTCTTCAAAATTTGGGGTGGCAATAAATAAAAGAGGAGGGAAAGTGAGAATGATTGTATGGACTGCAACAATTTGGATTCTCTGAAAGACATGAAATTCATGCGTGTTCTGGCAAGGTGTATTTGATCACCAGAAGATAACTCAAGACATCCAATTTTATTCGTGGCTATGGATAAAAAAACTTGTTGAAAATTGATGTAGTCGATCTCCTTCTTCCAATGACAACTAAACACGAGTCTCTGTTTCAGGCAGATTCTATTTGGTCATGCGGATAAAGCTAATCTCTCATTGAGCTAATTTTGGAACGTCCACGTCAACTATCCAGAGCCAATAGCTCTCCCGCTGCTCAAGTGGTATATAACAATTGTATATTCATTGTAGGCATGCAGGGTGCAAATTCATTAATTTCTGCATGATATAGCTTTTGGAAATCTGCTATCTTGAAGTTCTGATTGGTTGGTGATGTCAAGGTAGACACGGGTGGGTAGTTTTAAATGGTAGGGACAAATTTGGCAAGGAGCTGAATTATTGCTAAGGATATTTTTGCTGAATTAATAGATATGATCCCTTCTCATGTGTGTATGTGAGTGTTATAAGTACAATGTTACAATATAGGGCTTGGACTTTTTTTGTTTAGTTGGGTTGCAAAATGTAAATAGGGATAACATAGAAACATTAAGAATCCTGAAAATTATATTTGATGAAAATGAATAACATTTATTTAGTTAATTATTAAAATCTTAAGATAAATTTTTTAAAAATCAAATAATTACATAATATTTTTATTATACTAAATAATTTAATAAAGAGTAAGAAGATAGTTTAATAAAGAATAAAATGATATTTTTATCAATTTTTAAGGACAAATTCCTGCAACATACAAACACTATATAGATAATGAATGTGCAACAACTTTTTTTCGTTCATTGTTTTTTGCTGGTCCATTTAAAGCTGGCTTAATTAGGTATGAATGCGAAATCCACCTGATGGTGGTGCAGGAGCGTTTGGAAGCGACCCAAAAAGAAGCTTGTATTCCCTCGATCACTGACGATGTAATAATAATGACCAGCAAGCTACTCTGGACTCAGGAGAAGCAACAAAAATGGTGAGCATGATAAGCAGAAGCTGCAGAACTGTGAAGAGGAACCTTATGTAAGAGAAAGCCATGTTTTTATTCTCTTTATGTAAATGAAACAAAAGAAGGAAGCCTTTGAAGGAGTTCAATTCTTTGTTGGAACTACAATGTTAGTGAGTTTGTACCCAAGATATATAATGTTGTGGTGGGGAAGGTGGACATACACAACACATGCACTTAAAATAAACCGCGTATTGACATTGTTGTTTCTAACATAGCTTGGAAAATTAGAACCGTAAACCTCGGACCCTTAAATGCCTTCCACGCGCAACATGTGTTTGAGAACGAAGACGACTGAACTTGTCCAGAGAATAAAACTAGGTTAAATATGATATTAAATTTTACAATACTTCTCACTTCTTTTTTTTTTTTTTTTGTGAATTACAATACTTCTCACATGGCTACATGTTTTTTACTTGATTATATTTTTAGTCTATTCTTTTATTAAGTAATTTTTAATTGGCTTAAATTTATATTTTTTTTATAATTTAACATTTTTTTTATTTTCATTCCCGTAAATTGTATTTTAATCCTTATAAAATATTTTTTTTATTTTTCGCCTTATTTTAAATATTTTTTATTATTAAAAGTATTATCTAAATTACTTTTAAAATGAAAAATAAAACAAATATATTTTACAAGAATTAATTTTTTTTATAAGAACGAAAATAAAAAATAAATAAATTACAGTTACCAAAAATATATTTAAATCTTTTTAATTATAATTTCGGTCTTCTAAATTCCAATCCCAAACATTTAGGGCAGATCGATTACATCTTGGCTTTCTAATGCCCTAATTCATATTATATAAGCTTATTTTACGTGACCATACAACTTAATCTCTTATTCAAGTGACTTTTTGGTGTTATGTAATAGTCATAGCCATACTCATTGTCATGGTTTTATGCTCCGCAAACAATAATTATGATTGCGACATCAAACTTTTGGGATCTCTTCAAACACATCACAATTGTAATTATGGTCAAATCAAGCACATATGCCCTTATACAATACAGGGTCCTCGTGTCATAATTGTTCACTTATACATCTAAATCAGTAATTAGATTACTCATTCCTGTATAAGGGCCCTTTGATGACATAAAGTCCCAATCCAACTCATAATATAAAGAAATTGAAAATTTGATGGCTCTGCTGCTCTGCATATGCATATATTGCAGCATTTGGTGTTTTTTCACCTTTACACGTTAATTTTCCTTGCTTTGCCATGACACGAGGCTCACAAATCACAATGAAAAGAATACGGCCAACGGGTTCCTACCAGCTACCTAGTATAGCATATTTGAAGATAATAGACTTGATTGTAGTTACTTTAAAGCAGTCGTTTAAGCATATATTTAAATTAAACAAAAAAAAAAACAATCGTTTTTATTAAGTATCAATTCTACAAAAATTTCATATAATGAAAAAACTAATAAATATTTCATCATTTTATTTTATAATAAAATAAATAGAAGTATTAAAAAAGTTTAAAAAATTTACTTTTCAAAATTAAAATTATATTTAAATCAATCACTATTATATTCTAGTAATATTCCCCGTTCAATTTGTTACTATCAATTTAATTAGCTGAAGATTACCAACAATTATGTACGGTCATCATAGGGTCATATATGGAATGAATAGAAGGTTGGCGACATCACCAAAAAATTCTTATACGGTCTTCAATCTTCATTCAATAACTGTGGTATATGCCCCATGCCTCAGCGGGTGCAAGGAAAACAGCAATTGCATCATGACCGAAAGTTATTATGGATCAGATGGTATCATGGTTTCGTATTTCTTGTCCTAGAAGGCATCATCTTTGTCTACCTACAACGTCAACTAGGTAGAAAAACGTATCACGTTTATTTAATGGACCACAAAACTTACGTTACCCATGAATCAGATAGCATCTAATTTCAATTTTCTGATTCCTGGGGTAACTACGTCAAAGAAATTAACAAGTATTTCTGTGAACAAATGACTTTCCTTTTTGAGGGGGGGAAATTAACCGACAGGTGTATGATTATGTATTAATGATTTTAAATAATTCAAAAACTAATTGGATTTGTGATCTAATAACAGAAATTTACTTATAGAAATAATAAAATAATACAGTAAAATATCAATCAATTTTAAAAACATGTAAAAAGCCAACAAAGATTAATCCAATTGACAAGGAACAAACTCATATTCCAAAAAATTTAATTCCAACTATCAATGTAAAAACTTTGTTGAAAATTGATCCATAAATACCTTTATAAGCACTCTTTGAGTCCTAAGGCATGCTCTGAGCTTGTGAGTTTTCGGAACCCTACTCACCTAAGTTTTTATGAATGAATAAAAAGTACAAATTTTATAAACTTAATTTACTTCATAAGAATTTTTAGCGTGCTTGCTGCCTTTCAAAATTGGAGTAAAATGGGACAATAAGAAGGCTTCTGAAGTTAGCAAGGCTTAACCCTAATGCAAGTGTTTGTATTAGTTTATTCTATGTTTAAAGAAATTATAATCAAGATTTTTCAAGAGCTTTTTTTCTTAAACTGCGTTTTTTCTATAATTTAGGGAAATCTAAATGTGTATGAAAAATGAATATTTTAATAACTTTTTGTAAATGTGAAGTGGATGTGACAAGGAAGATGCCGAGATGTCTCCCAAGTAATTCAAAACTGGCACTAATTCAACTCGAGTACAAAATCAAGCAAATTTGCAAGTTTCACTCATTTCTTTATCCATTATAAATATTTCAGTACTTCAGGATTACAACACTAGAAAAAGCTGATACTATACGTCACTTGTATCCAAATTTAGATGGTATCAACTAATACAAAGTGAATGCCCCGATCAAGACATACTACATACAGAAATATACAAATAAGCCACCTACATGGAATCTGGTGGATCAAATGATGCGATACACAATCAATTTGGAAGTGATCCCTATACTATACAAATAGGATGCAACATTATTCATAGACAAATTGAGCTCAATACAGCACTATTAATATCTATAGGGTAATGGAAAGGTGATTTTGCAACAAGCGATCTCCATGTCTTCTTTTTTGGGTCATATATTTGAATGAACAGAGTTCCTGCCCTCTTATGTTGTCTGGACCTTCGTGTTTCTGTAAAATCAACGACACATAAATGTGTCACTACATAAAGCTCCCCGTCTAACACAACAACACCAAAGGACGAATTGTAAGGAGCTTTTCTTGGCACACGAGACTCGTATAGCCAACGATTAGAAGACATGTCATATCTACATTCGTCATGAAAAGAAGTCAAAGACAGATTTACAACTTCAGAAGTTTTGGAATTGTAATTAACAAGTAAACAAAATGAGCCATCAAGAATGTTGCATGATCACTACTCAAGTAGGTGGATTACAAGCAGTTCAGGAATGCAGGGACTTACAATGAGGGGGGGGGGGGGGGGGGGGGGGGGGGGGGGGAGCACAAGAATCAATTAGGATTAGTGTTTTAATGAATATTAGCCTATTTGTTTATAAGCAAAAGGCCGTTTGCAGTAAGCAAACTTGATTTCAACAGCTGAGAAATCATCATGTCGGGAAAATTTTCATGAGTTTCTTATTAAACATCATGAAATTCTTCCACCAAATGGACCTTATACATAATACAAGGGATTAAACAATGTATATCTGTTGGTTAGCATTCCACTTATGGTCTACTAGATGACTCATAAGCAAGCTAAGTAAACAATATAAGTATTTAATTATCTCAAAGTGTATTAAAGCAAACCCTTATCATGATTCTTCCTAAACGTTGAATAAATGGAGCTCAAATAGCCTAGCAAGAGGCAGGAACACTCCCCACTACATAACCATTGGTCAGTTAAGCAAAACTTTTGACCATGCTTGACTCATTTGTCCATTTTGTCAAGATCCATCAGAGTAAAAAAAAAAACATAATTTTTCAAGTTCAAAAAATTACAAAAATAGATTGTATGCACATGCAAAAGTTACTGTGCGATTAGAAGCATTTGGCACAAATTTCTATTATCCTATATACGAGTGTCATGTCTTCATAATTAGAATTTCATGAGTTTCATATTCAAGTCTTCCAAACTTCAAGGGATAATCAATTTGAATTTCGCAAACATCAGAATAATTTATAATTTATTCTACACATTTTACACTTCACACTACAGCATTCATATAACTGCAAATATTTTCTACACTGATTGACAGACACAAGACACAACTATTGACTACACACATAATTTCTTTTCCTAATAACACGTACTTATTGCCAGAAAACCGCAATTGATTATAGTTTATAGAGCCAAGTTTCTAAGTGGTAACATGATGAAAGTAGTCTAACCACTACCCTTTTGTAACTCGTTAGCTTTAAACCTAAGACCTATACACAACATTAAACCCAAATCTGCATCTGCCCAATCATGATATTATAGGGTACATATTAAACAAGACAAATATATTGGACCTAGTAGAATAAGGTTTTGTTGTTGTTGCAAGTAGCTAAACACATGTTTAACAAAGGGTACATATTAATGACACAAGTATCTAAACAGATGTTTTAACAAGTTCAAAACGCAAATAAACAACCCGCATGTACAATACAAGATCACAATTGCAACTACAAGTTTATAGTCATAGTACATTTAAGGAGTCAAATTTGGGCTCTTTATTCATCAAATCAAAGAAATCTGAAACTTGTCTTTTTCCCTATGTCATTTAATTATTTTGCTTGACAATATTTTAAGATCATGTAATGTGTATGAGCCTTATAACAAGACAAAGGCCTCCAACAGTCTAACCTACCAAAGACAAGACAAGCCTTCTGTGAAAACAAATGCTTCTAGGTTCTAACTACTAAAGACAAACCAAGTGCCAGCAAGAAATGACAGAGGACATAAATAGAGAAATACAGCTCAGAAACAATAGCTGCAACCAGGAAAACCAACACTCAGTTCAGTTCAAGTAACACAAACTGGGAAACCCAGCAGAGAACACATGAACAACAAAACACACAAACCAGAAACAGGGGAATAAAAAAACCAAAAAATTCAGTCTAGAAGTCCCACATCCCGAAAATATTGATCAAAGTTACATCATCACCCATCTCAAATTATCAATTACACTCCGTTGTTGAGCTGAAGTAACACAGCACCATAGGCTACCCAAGGACACACTCCACTTCAGTCTCGTAGTTTTTGAAAGGGGCATGAATTTGAAAGGAAAAGGTGAAATTCGGTTCGAGTACGCTGAACTGGGTGATTTAAGTTGAAGTGTGTGAGTTTTGGTGGGCTGGACGTGGTATTATTTTGTTCTGCCCAATCCACTAACAAGCTTTTGGTACAAAATTTGAGAATAGCTAGAAATGAAGATTCAGTGATCTTTTAAAAGTAAGATATGATTGTGTTCTTAACTGTGAATAGGATCACAGAATCTGACACAACATGGAATAAGACTTTGACTACCATGCACCAAACAAGTGCCTAAAACGAATTTCTTAGAAGAAAATCTACAACTAACACGTATAATTGACAGCTCAAGCTTAACAAAAAAGGGAAGAAGCACGCATATCAAGCACAAACTTGTCCAACAAACAACACAACAAAGCATACTGACATAGTAAAATCATTATCCATGAATAAAACTTGAAACGCACATTAAGAACTAGTTTAAATCAAAAGCCAAGATGATTATGCCACTCCACTTATCAAACCTTTTTCCTTTTAAGAGAACAGCCTAAACATCTAACACACTTGTTCCAATTCTAATCAGCAAAACCATAATACAAAACAACACAAAGAATGACCCCCCAATAGTAAGTAAGCCAACCAGCCTCCTTTCTTTTCACAACATCAAAATTCAACAATAACAACCAGAATAATCTAATCAATGTAATGTAATGCACAAGCATAAGCACAAACTCAAGAGCCATCAATTACCAATAGCAATTAATTAATTAAGCATAAAAATACCTCAAAATCTCATTGGCATCAAGCATGAAAAGCATGGGGCATCCATTATCATCAACCACAACAATCTTCCCAACCCTGACCCTCTCCCCATTCCCCCACATATCCCCAACCTCTCTCCACGCGCCACTCTCCACTCCCATCACCACCGCATCCCTATAATACTCATCCACCGGAAACACCCCGGAAATCGTCCTCGACGCGCCGTACCCCCCCATCACCCAGAACTCCCTCCCCTCCCCTCCGACAAACCCGACACACCCGGCGCGAAACCCGGGAAGATTCTCCATCGGCACCCACCGGTCTCTCCCCACCTCATACCGCTCCGCCGACCGAATCCTCGACCCGGCCGCCCCGAACATCGTATGCCTCGAACCCCCGCCGGCCACATAAATGCTCCCGCCGGCCGGCACCACCGCGCAGGCGAAGCTCCCCCTGGGAGACAGCATTGGGGCGCGTGGCTCCCACGAGAAGTCGTGGAAGTTGAACCTGAACGGGAGATATAAGGTTGGTTTAGTGATAAAAGAAGAAGGTATGGAGAGAGAGAGGTCGGATTCGAATCTCCAGTAACAAAAACTAACAATACTAATGACTAACATTTGCCCATAAAAAAAAAAAAAAAAAAACTGAACCTGAACGTGGCGGAGGACGGGGAAGGGCGATCGATGGGGAAGGAGCGCGTGTCGAAGAGGGACCCACCAAGGACATAGAGGTGGGGCCCGACGGAGACAGCGGCGAAGTTGCAGAGGCCGTACACGTGGGGGCTGCAGGGCATGGGAGGGAGCGGGCACCACGCGAGCGAGTTCGGATCGAAGAGAAAGGGTGAAGCGAGTGAAGGATCTTGCGGGAAGATGCAGAGAAGGTGGTTACGTTTGTTCAGCGAGGCTAAGAACGATTTCGAGGAGAGGAGCAGTTTCCATGATTTGCATGTCGCTTTGAGCCTCCCGTGGTGGGAGTAGGGGACCTTCGAGAGGATCGACGCCGCTACGTCGTTTGGGAGACCAGGGATTAGCGTCGCGCCACCGCCACCGCCGCCGCTGTCCCAATCGGAATTCATGTTCGGTTAATTGGTTTGTGGTTTTGTTGTCAACGCTGCGCGCGTTTGCATTGCCGTGTTCGTTTGTTTTCTACTATATGCTTCACTTTGTATTGAGGAGCAAAAAGATAAAACACTTTTTTTTTGGGGTTTTCTTTTTTAGCAAGACAGTGGGATGGGATGGGATGGGAGTCGGAATGGAACCAACAGTTGGACCTTTCTATGTTCCATCTAAGGTTGTGTCTCATAACTCTTCTTATGCGTGTCTGTGTTTTTACATGTTGGTTTTTTTAGGACAAATATCAATGATTAATTTGTTAACGAAAACGATTGAATTTGTGATTTTTTTAATCATTTAATCAATTTTATATTTTCAATTTTTGCATAGAATTGATTGATAACTTAATTTAAGGTTTATAAAATGTTACCTAAAATTATGTAAGTATAAGATAGTTTATTAAATTTATAGAAAACTGTTTAAATTTTAGTATTTTATTATTTTTGAAACAAATCGACAAAAAGATATTGTTGTTTATAGAAACTTCAAAAAACTATGAAAAGAAAAGTTTGTCTTAATTAAGATAAAAAAAATATATTCAGGCACAATATTTATATTGATTTATCCTATAACATGAAGTTGTTCGCCCTTATTATTAGAATATCTAGCTATTTCAATACAAATATTGTATTTTTTTAATCATTGAAATAACTATATTTTCTATCCAGAAAAAAATCTAGTTATTTCAATGATTGAAAAATACAATATTCTCATTTTTTATAAGTTCTTATAGACTCATGTAGAAATACTCTTTTTAACAAGTTTCTTCTAAGAAAAAGAAAATAAAATTATCCTCGTCCAATAATAACCTTTAATTAAATAATCGATGGTTGATATTGTATTTAATTTTATATTTTATTATATATGTATTTGAATTTATAGCAATTAATTTATAATCATTGATTGAAAAAATCAACGAAGTCAAGTGTATTTTATGCTTTAAAGTGCATATTTTTACTTTTAAATAGTCAAATCTTATTCTCTAAAGTTCACATTATTATTTTATAATAGCCAAATCCTGACAATAAAAAATATATAATTGTTCTTTATCTCTTACTATATACTATTCACACAAAAAAAAAAAAAAACTCTTACTATATACTTAATTAGAAATAATGTACGATAGGTAATTAGGATCGCATCAGCAAAAAAGGTAATTAGGATCGGAGTTAATGCAAATTCTTTTATTCAATTAAAAGCAATGGGTGTTTCATTATCTTTATTTATAAATTGTTCTTCTTGAGAGATCTTTAGACCTTGAGGGTGCTTATTCTAAAAATATGAACGCTTGATGCATTTATTCATTTTACTGCATATTTAATTATCCTGAATGTAGTCATTGTATCTAAAAAATCTGTGTTACTTTTGTTCCTCTGGTTGACAATAGGTAGAATATTCCATTGTTCATGTGACAAGTTAACTTTTTTCCAATGCTTAGGACTGATAGATATTTTGTCCAACAACAGAGAAATGTTCAACGATCCTAAAATGAGATAGTTTAGTCATCGCAAGATGTAGTCTTCATATTGTTGTCACTTGTCACATATAGTCTTAATTAATTAGGAAAATTTCTCACGAGATTGTATATCTTTCTAGCAGATGAACTATCACAATATGATCCTTGTACACTTGAGAGTATATATATACCTATTAGCATATTTTGTTGTCAAACATTAAAACCATAAGGTTAAACTTATAGTTCACTGCACTTGTTGCTGGAAGGCAACTAGTGTTATGATGCACGAGCAAAGACTTGCAATCTATCATCTCCTTCCAAATTGCTCCTTAACACGCCCAGGATTGGTTCTTATTATGTTGGCCGTGGATGCTGTTGGAGTACGTAGCGCATATATTCTTGCACATTTTGTTTTTGCCCTTGCTATTTTTTTTTTTCTTTTTGTCTTTCTTGTCTCCATTTACCTAAACAAAAAACTAGTATTTTTTTTCCCATGAAGGTTAAACCATCTTTTCCTTAACAATCATTAATACAAAAATCACTTTTTAGATTGATGATCTACTTTTATTCATAGAAAAAACATATGTAGTACGAGGTTAGTTGTGACATTTTTTTAATATTTGGATGAACATTCTAGATTAGTTACAAAAGAAATGACCGAAAAAAACACTTTCCAAATTGATTAGTTAGCAACCAATTTAAAATGTTAATAACCAATAAGAATTATACCACATAATGCCATAGCCAATTAGGTCATATATTTAAACAAAGGATAAAAAACTTGTGTAAGATAGAATTCTTAATCCCCTAAATTTAACAATTTTTCAAGTTTTGAATATAGTACATGAGAGGATGTAGACCGACATTACGGTGTTACAACTACCACATTTAGGTCTCTTTTTTAGTATAGGAATGCTCAATTTTAGATATTGAAAATAGTTTATATTGAAAAAGTTAAGAAAAATTCTTAAAAACACTTTTATTTGTAAAAAAAAAAGTTTTTGAAAAGACTCCCGTTGAAGAATGACGGATAAAAATGTTCTTGTTCAATATTGTTGTTCTAATTATATATATAGATGGATAAAAATTAATTTTAATTTATTTAAAATTATCGAGAATATTATTCTTGGAGTAGTTTTTTGTGTTTTTGAGGTCAGGGAACTTTGTGAGAAGTTTTAAAATCTCTGCAGCCTGAATTGCCTAGGGGCTCATCTGTCACTACCTAGTCTGGGGGACTATTTCAGTCACGCCATTTATATTCTGCATTCCCATTATTACATGGGATACCTTTGATTGAATTTTAGAAAATCTATTTTAGAATAAAAATTTACATTTTAAAATAAATTTTTCGGGGAATGTAATAAAAGGTGTAGGATGTAATAATATTAGTGCAGGATATAATAGCCTTTGGTCATGTAAGCTTTTTTTTTTTTTCTTTTTGGGCGTTTGTTGGGCCTAAATGGACAACATTTGACTTATCAGATCAAATTGCTATTGGTATCATTTCATTTGTTATTGGTCCCTATCAAGGGACTAATCCCTTTTTCTATTCTTATTGTTCTTCCCACAAAATTAGTCCCTTTTTCTATTCTTATTGTTCTTCCCACAAAATTATAATTTTGTTGCACAATCATTTTCCTATCTCCTTTATTATAATAAAATCATGATTCTATTATAAAATATACAACAAAATCACGAACTTGTTGTTTTCTTTGGCATCCCCTTAACACAATAAAATCATGATTTTATTGAGATAAAAAATAATAATAAAATCACAATTCTATTGTATTTTTTTTTATAAAAGATTATGCTTTATGATTTAAAGGGGGGACAATGGAACTACAATTCTATTGAATTATTTTTTAAAAAAAATATGTTTGTAAAATGGAATCATGATTTTATAATATCTTTTGATTAAACTCACAATGAAATTGTGATTCCATTGTCTATTCTAATGAAACACACAATGAAATTATGTTTTGTTGTGATTTTCTAAACCCAAAAAAAATAAGTAACAAAATTGTGATTTCGTTACCTATTTTTCCAGAATAAAATATAAACATAATTGAGATTTCATTGTAGATTGTCTGCAACAAAATCACCATTACATTGAACACAAATTAGTGAAATAAAAAGGGTACCTCAGAGAAGTTGGAGAAGGAGAGGAAAAAGGATTAGACGTGGGGTTGGGAACTGAAGGAGGAGGATTGGGAAGGAGTGGAGTTATGGAAGGGAAGGAGAAGATTTGGGGAAGAGAGAAAAGGGAGGGGTGTCAAGAAGGAGGGCACAAGGAAAAGGAGAGTTCAAAATTTGAAATAAGGAATAAAATAAGATTTTCACAAAGAGGTATAGGGGTCAAAAGCAAATTGTGTAAAAGTCGATATAGTAGTTTCCTATCACACTAGTGTAGAGACTAACTTTTTTTAAAAGAAGTTGACGATTAATGATAGGGAAATAAGATAAGGAAAACTGGTTTCGAGGACCAGTGCCTCCAGAAGAAAGAAGGAAGGAAAGTAATTGTATTTTCATTGATGATGTTGTTATTAAATAGTCTTATTTATACTGAATTCTCAATAACAGAATTTGTCTTTTTGTGTTATAGAATATCTGAAATTAGTTAAGCTTGTCTCCCCCTAAACGAACAGCATCATTCCAGCAGGATACGTTGTACCATCTTGCTTTTCTTTCATACGTAGTCCTTGAGGTAAGCAGGCCTTGTAATTGTTCTTTTGGTCTTGCCTTATGATTGCACCTCTGTTCTGCAACTTGCTTCTTTGTTGCACTATCACTCTTCGGCCCTTGCAGAATCACCTTGTCCTCAAGGTGATAATCTCTTTACAATTGATCTCATTCTTCCCATGATGTGTCATTAGGGGATAACCTCTGCCATTGCACTAGAACTTTCCAAGGACTCTAAGCCAATGACGAAGACTTGCGGTAATCCAAAATGGCCAGAGGAGAGATGATGGGTTGATCCTGAATGAAATCACTGGGTAATTGAACCACTTCATTGAGCTCTGGTGATCCTCAAAATGGTTTCAACACTGAGCAATGGAAGACAGGGTGTATGCGGGCTTCTTCGGGAAGTTACAAGCGATATGCCACCGCGCCAATGCGCTCAACAATTTGAAAGGGCCCATAAAATCTTTTAGCCAATTTGCCATGCACCGCGTTTAGAACTTTGACCGAGAGTTGGCGGTGAGGTCTCAGTTTGAGTAAAACCCAATCTCCCATTTGATAGGCTACCTCATGCTGCTTAGCATTTGCAAAATGTTTCATAGCGGTTTGTGCCTTTAGGAGTTTCTTTCGAATGCCCTGGAAGATTTCTTCTCTGTCCTTCAACATGTCGTCAACAACATCTAGTTTAGATGAACCCATGATATATTCTAGAAAATTGAATGGTTTACGCCCAAAGGTGATCTCATAAGGGGTTTATCTTGTTCCCATGTTCTAGGAAGTGTTATGAGACCACTCAACCCAGAGGAGGAGCTTGCCCCACGTTCTTAGCCTACGGTGCACAAAAGCACGAAGATATTACTCTATGACCCTGTTTAGCACCTCTATTTGACCATGACTCTGTGGATGGTATGCGGGGCTCATTCTTAACTGTGCCACTGAGTTGGAATAGCTCCTGCCAACTTATTGACGAGCAGAGGGTCCCTATCGGAGACCAGGCTTCGTGGTAACCCATGAATCTTTCCAACGATGCCCATGAACAGAGAGGCCACTACATGAGTTGTATGTGAGGAAGGCAACATGCCCAGATGGATACCTTTGGAGAAGCGGTCGACAACTACAAGGATGACCAAATTGTCATGATAAGGGGGAAATCCAGTGATGAAGTCGAGGGAGAGATCCTCCCAGGGATGATGAGGCACTGGAAGGGGGCACAACAGTCCCGCCATCTTCTTGGTTTCATACTTGGTGTGTTGGAAATTGACACACTGAGCCACGAATTGTGCTACATCGTCACGAAGGCCAGGCCAACATAAATTTTCAGATATGCGAGCTACTGTTTTTGCGACGCCCATGTGTCCACCTGTAGGAGTAGAGTGATACTTAGTGAGCAGGGTGGGAATCATCGAGAGTCCTCGTGGTAACCAAATACGTCTCTTCTTGATGATTAGATTGTGAGCAATTATGGAGTCTGGGTGTGACGCCGGCGAATTCATAATAGCTTGTCAGTGTTGCAGGTAGTTAGGGCACTTTTCTAATTGTCTGCAAAGTTCTTCAATAAAGGTGAGGCAAGGAACAAAAAGGGTCATTAGTGAATGGGGATAGTGCCGAAGAAGAAAAGGGCACTTTGATTTATCGAAGATGGATTTGTTACAGGGCTACCACCAAATCATTAGTCAACACAGAACCTCCGGAGAAGAAAGGAACATAAAGGGTCATTAGTCAACACAGAACCTCCGCAACCCATCCTACTTCTTCACCAATAGTACCGGAGAAGAAAAGGGGCTTGTATTGGGCTGTATGACTGCCTTCTGAACCATGGACTCCATATGCGCCTCAATTTCCTGCTTTTAGTAATGGGGATAGTGGTATGGGCGCACGTTCACTGGAGTAGAATTAGGTAGCAGATGAATATGATGGTCGGTGTCCCTTTCCGACGGAAGTTGGTGGGGAGCCTGGAACAGGGAATTAAACTTGTTGAGCAGAGCTTGAATGGCTAGAGGAAGATCCTTGCTAGTGCTGACAGGATGATCGTCAGAGAGCACTGTGATATGAAAATACATGTTATCCCGTTGCTTGCGGCAAAAATGGCGAAACTGCAGTGACGAGAGTGAGTTTAGAGTGGACTCCTTATCACCCTTAAGCTCAACCAAACAGCCATCATGAAAGAACTTCATGGACAAGGAGTTGTAATCGGTGAGGACTGGCCCAAGAGATTTCAGCCACTGCATCCCGAGGACAACATTGGCCCCTACTATCGGCAACACATACAGGTCAACGGTAAACTTAGTATCTTGAATATCTAATGTAATGGCTTCGCAGACGCAATTACACTCCAGTTGTTGGGTCACCAATTGCTGTTGAATGAAGTTGTGTGTGCTTCATCCGTCCACCAGAAGCATCACCTGATGATCCTTGACAAGACCCAGAAAATGGAGTGTCTCTGGGGCCAAATGGCCCGCTAAAGAATTAAAGCTGATTTGGGCCGGGTATGGGTCAATGATATCGGGCGGGTCAATTACTTCTATATTATCCAGAGAGGGGTTCTCGTCCTCTGTGATAAGGAGAAAAACCCTAGAGGCGCAACGATGGCCCCTATGGTATTTCTCGTCGCAGTTGAAACAGAGCCCATGCTCTCTTCCCGAGACTATCTCTTCCGGTGACAACTGCTTCAGGTTTGGTGGGGAAAGGTGGCTTGGTGAGGGAAGTAGAGGCGGGAGGGGCACAAAGCGAAGAGGTGCAGGTGGTATTGGCTGTGAAGCGCGGCCATGCGGCGCCTAGCGAGTATTGAGGAGCTTCTCTTCTTGGAGACGGGCAAGGCCAACTACTTGGACAAGGGTCAATGGCTGGTGAGCTTGGACCTCGCGGCGGATTTCCGATGTCAATCCGAAAATGAAGCAACTTAGTAGAAAAGGTGGGGGGAGGCCAATGATTCTATTGGCGAGATCTTTGAATTCGGACAGGTATTGTGCCACTGTCCCTCTATGTGTTAGTTTAAACAAGGCCCCTGTGGGGTCTTCATATTGGGAGGGTGCAAAGCAGGTCTGAAGTGCCTGGAGGAAGACCGGCCACGACGTGAATTAATCGTTGTCGATCATCCATTGTAACCAGGCCAGGGCCTTGCCATCCATATAAAACGAAGCAATGGTAAGGCGTTCTTGTTCCGGGGTAACGTGATACTCAAAAAACTGGTTGATCTTAAAGATCCAACCAAGGGGGTCAGACCCATCAAAGTGTGGTACATCTAATTTGATTATGTGATTTAACGCAGGTGTAGGTTATGGTGGCGGGGTGGGCGAGGAAGGTGTTAGGGTTGAAAGCAGAGGTGAGATTCGATGGAGAAGCTCATCGATTTTGAGGGTCATGGTCTACATGGATTTGCCAAGGGAAAGTTGATGGGTGGTGAGTCAGAGGATAGCATCCTCGAGTTTGTCTGGAGGACTTGTGGTTTTAGTGGAATCGGTCATGTCAACGAGAAACGAGAAATGAGAGTACCAAAATGGTAGGGAAATAAGAAAAGGAAAATTGGCTTCGACGACCAACGCCTCCAAAAGAGAGAAGGAAGGAAAGTAATTGTATTTTCATTGATGATGTTGTTATTACATAATCTTATTTATACTAAATTCTTAATAACAGAATTTGTCTTTTTATGTTAGAAAATATCTAAAATTGGTTAAGCTTGTCTCTCCCTAAACGACCACCATCATTCCAGCAGGATACGTTGTACCATCTTGCTTTTCTTTCATACATAATCCTTGAGGCAAATAGACATTTTAATTATTCTTTTGGTCTTGCCTTCTAATTGCACCTCTCTTTCCGCAACTTGCGTTTTTGCTACACTATCAATTACAAACAGACAATTACTTTCTGTATTTCTCGAATTATTTTCTGCACTAATATTGGAATGACCATTTTGAAAGTGAAGGAAAAAAAAAAAAAACTCCCTTACAAACGTGGCAAATTCCTGTGTCCAGGATCAGGGCTGATGAAATGCCTCTGGATCGAAATCTGCTAGTTCAATGTTTTGATGATTACATTTAGCACATCAACATTTGTATTGGGAAGATGATAACTGAACTATCATTTGCACGTCCTATCACGTGGATATATTTTGACCATGTAGTAATAAGAATAACTGCTTTTACTTGTGATCATGTCATCATAATTTAATCGAAATTTTAAAAATAAATGCTTGTAATTAATATCAATAATTTTTTATTTTTCCTATGACACTTCTGGTGGAACTATATCCTTGAGCATTTTAATCTCTAAATAAAAGACGTGTGGTTAGTGCTGGGAAGGTGGAGGGTTCAAATACAAAGCATGTATATTATTTTTAAGCAATTAGCAAGTATATATAATAATTATTTTAAATTTAAATAGTATACTAAAAATTATAGAAATTTATAAATTAAAAAATAAATTAAATTATAAATTATCTAATCATAGCTCGATTTATAATGCTCAAACGAATCGGAGCATCATTCATAGAATATATATCAACTCAAATGTACAAGCCCTAGCTAGCACATTAGCAATGCTTTATTTTTTATAAAAATATTTTCCTTTCGGAAAAATGGTATTAACTCAAAATAGTGCTTCTTTTGTTTTTAACTGATTAGATAAAATTTATTTTTTTTCTTTTGAGCCGGAGGATATGTTTATTGAATGTGCAAGTACCTGAATATGACTTCTCGGGTCTCAACAATTTTAAATTATGATATATGATCATTGATCAAGATACTTTTTATTAAAAAAAAAATCACATATGCATGTATTTTTTATTGGTGAGAATCCTACTTGAGTTATATACGACTGTTATAAGTAATTAACTTTTTTTAAAAAAAATATTTAATGTTAGTGTATGTTCAAAATTAAACTCGTGATTACATATTAAACTAAAATAATATTGTATCAATTGATTCATGCGCTGAATAGTACAGACAAGGTAAACACTTTTTTGTTTATATGCAAATACAAATTTTTTGTTTGATGGATTCTTTTTAATTATTTGAAACTTTGGAGGTAGCGAACACTTAGAGATCGGTTGGGAGTATGACTTAGCGGAGGATCATGATCACACTTCACGATTCATTTTTTTACAAAAATCAATATTATGTATATATGTAATTTTTTTTCATGTTATGTAATTGTTTTGATATCTCACTTATATTATATATTTTTTTTAAAATAAATATAAAAATTGTACCTTAAATTAAAATTAAGAAGACAAAGTTATGATTTATTGTTCAAGAAACATGATAATTAAATATTTAGATCAGCTGGGATTGTAAAAACAATGTCATTTATTAATAGCTGAAAATTCTTAAGCGTTAAGGTTATTTTCGTTGTTATAATATTTATTTAATAAAATTAAATAATTAGTATAAACATTATAATATATAATATATCGTACTGAAATTTGATTTATCGATATTATAATACAGTACTTATCTATAAAAACTACATTCTCAGTTAGTTTAATGTATATTACTGTTATTAAAAAATTACATCAATAAAGGTTGACTCAATGCTAAACTGTACACAGTACAATAATTTTTTTTTATGTTGTGAGTAACAAACTCGTTGGAGGATGAAGAGAGTCTTTCTCCCATTTTTCGCAAGTATTGTTAAATTAGCTTTAATGTAACCCATTGGGATTAGAGATATAGTGATTTGACACTTTTAATTAAGTAATTCTAGTGTGTAAGGTGAGAAAGTGAGAGGATGCATCGACCAATAATTTAAATTAATTAAAATTATCATTAAGTACTTTAATTTTAATTGATGATGACACATCTTTATAATTACTTTCCTACTTTACACATTTACTTTAGATTAACGTAATATTATACATTTACTTTAGATTAGCGTAATATGATATTGGAATAGTTTTCTTTTAAGATATAAGCTTACTACACCAAAAGAAAAAACAATATATTACGTACGTATTGCATTTTTTAAAATCTATCCCAATTTTACAAACAAGAAAACTCAGCTTTCATGTTATTTTTTATGTCTTAATTACGAGATATCCTCACATCTCTCTCCGCAGCTTCTATATGGACGCACTTCCCAGGTGACTTGATACACTGATAAAAAAAGAATCTCTCTTAATTAAATATTCAGCCTAGAAATTCAAGTTTTTAAAGCATGAAACACACCTTCTTAATTAGCCATCATCATGTGTATGTTAATTAACTTCATTTTAATTTGAGCATGCCAATTTGATATTGATCTATTTGTGATACATATCTTTGGCAAATTACACTGAATATGGTTTTGGTTTATCATAAAATAACTCTAAAAATGATTGTTAATTAAACACCCATGTTTTCCCTTTAATTCAGAATTAAAAAACTTGTTAATAGATCAACGGAAAAGAAGTAAAGTTATGTTTCTATTGCGGGTACTGTAAAATAGCGTAGGTACATTGTGTAGGATCATTCCCATAGACCATAGTATATGTTTTTAGAAGTCAAATTTCGGGTGAAAGTCACTAGATAGAGTGAAATATAGTATAAGCATTATTTGCGAGGGCTTTTCCAGGTTAAGGCAAAAGGGAATACCACTTTCACACAGCTTCTCCACTATACTTGCAAAGAAATATCCAAATACAGTAGCTGCAGACAGTGGCAGCAGATGAAGTACGCCTGCTGAGAGAGATCTTCACTTTCTGCCACAGAATATATATGAAGCTGAGATTCAATATGGATCACTCTACTCATCAGTTTTGAAGTCCAAAGAAGTATATGAGCCTCTTAATTGTAAGGACTAGCTAGATCTATGAGCCTAACAAAGTCAATTTTCATTTAATAACATATGTGGCTATATATCTTTATTTTGCTCTTTTTACAGGTAAACATTTTGGAAGAACAAGACCAAGAGGTTCCATGGAAGGAAACTTTCTGACAAGAAACAGGTTTGGGTTTGAGGAGCATTCATGGCCTACTAGAAACTATGCTTGTAGCTTTTGCAAGAGAGAGTTCAAGTCTGCTCAAGCTTTGGGTGGTCACATGAATGTTCACAGAAGGGATAGGGCAAGATTGAGATCTTGCTTACCCCCGTCATCATGGGTTTCTGAGTGTCCTAATAAACCTAACTCCATTAAGCCTAATCCAACTCATCTTTCACCTTCATCTCCATCATCATTATGTCTATCTAATAACCTTTTGAATTGTGCTCATACTTTTCCACTTTATAGCCCTTCTTTGACTTTGTCATCTTCACTGACTCCAGCTTCTCCCAATGGAGACAATAAACCAAGAAGAGTATCTCCGGATCCACATCTTCTTCCTCTTTTGATTCCTCAAAGCAGTGAGGAAATTAAGATGAATAAGAATAAAGTAAGTGGTTTAGGAGTTGAAGAAGTACAGGGTTGTGCAATAGGGGAGAAACTCAAGGTTTTCAAGACTAGTACTAGTGAGCATAACATCAAGCTGGAGTTGGGAATAGGGTTGCTTAAACAACCAGAGATGTTAGATTTGGAGCTACGATTGGGGCACAGCTAGCTTGGTGCAAATATCTGTTGATTTTGCAAGTCTGAAACTTCAAATTTGATTTAACTTGTTGCACTAGTAATTTGTTAGCCCAATATTGAAGCTGTTTATTATTCTATTTTGTATTTGAAGTACCTTATATTTTGTGAAATCTTCTAATTTGGTTACATTTTAAAGGTTGCAATTAATTATTCTATTTTGTTGTTTTCTTTCGTGTGTATGTGTGTTGGGGTCTACCCAAAGTTCGTAGAATTGAAAATGAGTTTGGTGTAATGGCCAAGTGATCAAAATTGAAGGTCACCATAATACAAAGTAATCACAATAGAAATATAATAAGAGAGTCTAATTTAATTAATTAAAAAAAATATAAATTATTATAAATCTCTTAATATTATGTTGATTCGTTTTGATTTGTACGAACCAAAAAATCACGATGCAAATATATGAACTTGGAGAGATTCTTAATTTTCATACTGTTGTATAGGTCTCAAGTGCAGTCAAATTTTTCTCTTGCTTTTCAAAAATCTTCACTTCAATCGTCTTATCTGACAGTCAATGAGTAGAGTTCTTGTTTAGTTTGACTAAAAATAAATATTTAATATGATTTCCTACAAACTATAATTAATTTCCTCGGTGTCTCAAGGTAGATGAACACGTGATCACTCAGATAGATATTCTTTAAAGTATCCATGCATTTTCCTGGATACCCTAGTCTTCATGTTTCTTGAGGGTACGTAGTTTCTGTCTTGTTCTTGGAAACACTTAATATAACCATTTGGTCAAACAGCAATCAATGAGATCAAAACATCGTGTTTTTACTATAAAGTTCTCTATAAGATTGTTTTATAAATAAGATGTACATATAAACGAACAAACAAATCAATTTAAGAAATTAACTGAACATTTTTCGTTTAATATAATGTGTTTGGCTAACAAGTGAAAACTAATTCTAGTCCTTAAAATTATAGTGATATTGAATTGAAAAGCTGTTGCTTCGGCCTTAACATGATTTTTTAATCAATTTTGCGAAAAGTGAATATAAACCAAACACAATATTAGCAGTTAGACTACCTTCGTAGTTATAGTGCAATTATTCAACGACATCTGTAAACATTTTCTTAGACACCATAGTGAGAGCTTGTTTATTCATTGAACACTCATTTAAAATATTGGGTAACAAGCAAGGAATTCTTCACAAATAAGCAGTCAATCTCCTCTTTAAATATATTTTCTAATACGGCATATATTTTTTTTTGTGGAATTCTAATACGGCATGTGTTAATATAATATAGATATACTGATATACATATATGCATGTATTTAATGTATACTCTACCCTTTATATACTCTACCCTTTATACCTTTCTTTTATAATTAAAAGGAGAAAAGAGCTTCTCTCTTTATTTGTAGGCATGTATAAAAGAAAGATGTAATAATAAAAGGATGTTGTATAAAAAAAGGTGAAATAAAAATAATATTACTCTTATCTATATAATGGCATTTAATGCTCTCGGTGATGTTGAAAGCGGCGTGCTTTTGGTATGTGATGATTCAGAAGACCTAAAAATACGAATTGAACTAGAAACAAGTATGAGATTACGTAAGCATAATAATACAGGAGTAGAATGAAAAGAGAGACCCAGAAAATATGTCAGGAGGGACATTCAACCTGTGATGAATTTGATGTCCTTTTCAGATAAACTGTCAAACAGAACATAGAGGATAGCGCGCAGAGAGATGAATAATTTGCTTATAGCTACATACATATATACCTAGTGTTATGTAGCTTTGGTAACAACTCAACTCGTTTCCCTTGTCTAATTTATTCAAAGTGGTAGTTTAGGTTTGGTGTGTCATGTAATGGGTGCTTTCTGCCTTGTGTGTTTTCCAACATAAGATATATTGCATGTTCCCTATGTGATGTCTGGGTTTACAAACCATGATGGCCTTACCCTAAAAACAAACGCACAGTTTTTGTCAGTACCAACTAAAACAAGGAATGCTACTTTCTCTTTCTTTTTCTCTCTCACTTTTGATTGGCCTGTGAAAATCAGTACCCTCTAAGATTGATTAAAGAAAGTAATTTCAAGTTTATTATAGTTGTTTGAAAAAATATACATAAGAGGAGTGTAAGCAAGGGAATTAATAAGGGGGGCTTAGGTTTGAAGAAATGAAGAGTACGTAGTGCAATGCAATGATGTCACATAAGTATGAATGAGGAATAATGAAGAGGAAATGGACATTTGGGTGTACAACGCAACCTGTCAAAAGTGCAGTTCTAGTGAAAGATGAGGGAATGGGTTAAAGTAAGCTAGTCGGCGCACGTCACTTTCCCCTTCCATTCATTCATTCAAATCCTTATTTACTTTTCCTCACCCAAACTACCTTTGCCATCAACCAGCACACTAACCCAACCTCTTCCCAAACCCAAAGAGAATAAAACCACAACATCTTTAATTACTCTCTTCCTAAAATGAATTTTCACCTTCACACCTCCCCCCTTATGTACTGTGTTTGTAAATAAACACGTGAATCAACTAATGTAAAATTATTTAAATTTAAATAAAAATTTTGAATTCAAGTTTTAGATATATATTTATATTACATATTTAAAAAAAGAATTTTATCATTCACAGTAGTCTTATCCAACTCAAACAGAATTATCTCTAATGAAGGATAATTGTGATCTAAACAAAAGAAAAAAAAACTTATCCTGTTTCTTTCCTGTTGAAGTATACACTGTAAATTCTTCAAAAGTTTTTATGCAAAATATGTTCACTAGCTAGTACTACTGCTGGTCACTGTTTGGTCTATTTTATTACAGTTCTATAAATGGGCCTTGGCCACTTACGGGCGCACGATAGCTGGGCCACAGCTGATTGGGACAGGCCGACTATAATCATGTTGAATGTGGCTAACAAAGGTTAAAGGCACCCTTTATTGCTAAGTATGTCCCTTACTATAGTTTAGTTCTTTTTTGACAAAAATATCCTTCACAAAAACACGTTTATGTTGTTCACGACAAAATATGGAAGCATGTTTCCATTTTGTAATGGAATGTGCATTCCCAATACAAAACGGAAACTAATTTCCATTTGTAATGTATCATGACAATGTATACAAACGAAAAAAATGTTTTCATCTTGTAATGGGGTGAAATTTCAGTATATAAAAAATGGAAACTAGCGAGTTTGTCAAGTTTTTAGCACCTTGCTGATTTCATAATGAGACAAAGTGATATTACTTCTAGATGCACAATTGCAAGAATTTTTATAAATCATGTCAAGAGTTCATTTTCAACTTCAAGATAATTCATTTTTTTTTTTTGCAAGGCATTCACTTGTGCGTCAAATTCAACATGCTATTTTGAACATTGGTGATTCTAGCCAATTTTTTAGTAATTACATAATTTATAAATGCATGCACTTGTTTAATGAATGCATCTTGTAATTGATCATATATGATGGGCTTTTAAAATCAAAATTACATAATCTATTGTTGTCCCCAACGCCATTTTAAAAGGAACTTGTCTTATTTTGCAAGTTAAATATTTGATAACGTATTATACAAATATTAGTTGATGAGTTTGGATTGTTTGGGGAAGAAAAAAATCATTTAACCAAATTCTTTCATTTTATTCATTATACTATCTAATCAATTTAATTCATTTTTTATTTTGTTTCATTATAAGAATAAGTCATATTTATATAATACATATTAAGTGGTAAATATTCTATTTTAAGAATGTGAAAATTATAAATTTGAGTCATACATGTATGGTGAAAATTTAAACTTATTTAATAGTCAAATATAATTATCACTTAAAAAAGTCATATATTTTTCTTTTAATTTTGACTGTTTCAATGTGATATAATATGGGTTTATATTTGTAGGTAGTTTTTGTTTCTCATACCAAGAAGTGTTCTCATCCGCTCGTGTGTGTGGAAACACGAGAATAAGATTAAATTTTTAATTAATCTAAACCTAATAATTTTATAAACTGAAATAACATGACGTAAAATAAGATACCGACATGGAGAAAATATTTGAACACACACTGTTCCTCACTCAATTGTAAGAGATGCAATTCACTCCCTCATACATTTACTCGTGTATCACTCACTGTTTTCAAGCAAAGAATTGCACACCTACACACTAGTAATAACACTAGAGAACGAGAGAATGATAGAATGAATAATCTTCTTTATTAAGATGTATGTATGTCCTTTTATACAAGCAAAACAAAGTAACAACTCTTCCCACTTAGGCTAGACACTTATAACAAAATTTTAAAATTCTGTTACTCTCTTATATCCAATGTATAATTAAATCTACATCACTCAAAAACAGAATTAAACTCTCACAGAAAACAAATTGATATTCGAATTTTATAAACATACACTACAAGTATGAGTGATATGTTAATTTCTAAAAGTATATTAGAATGATTTTTAAATTCAATCCAGTTTACTAAAAAATATTTTTTGTTTAAGCTGTGTGATTTAGATTGAATTGACTCGGCTTAACAACATTCATAACTCAGTTACTTGTCATTGTTGCCAGGGAAAAGACACAAATAAGTTTGTTAGAGCTGTAGGATTTGTTTGTTTATGCAAATAATAGTTAGCAAAGTCTTAGTGACTTGTGAGTTCTGATTATTAAGTGATTTAGAATTAGAATTAGAATTCGACTAATTTTTAGATATGAAAAATTATATTAAAAAAATATTAATGTTAAATGCACTCACGGTAAACTAATAAGAAAAAGAAAATTGTTTGTTGATATATATGACTTCAAACATAAGCATATGAGGTATAAAGTACCAGTACTTTTTTTATTAGTGAAAACTAAAGTACCAGTACAAATACACATATAACCAGTCCAATAAAAGAACAAGATTCAGAAGCTTATCGTTCCAATTCTTAACTAATTAATTAGTTATATGCTGCTTTCTAACAACCAGAAGCAAGCAAACCGTACGTGTTGATAAACATCCAAGAGGAAAATGTTAATAAAGTAAAAGACGGAAAAGCCATGACACTCGCGTTAATGTCTTTCGTTTTCTTGTCATTGTCCTTGTCTTATATCCCAATTCCCATCTCTTCCCGTAATATCTTGCTTATCAAATCATAAGGCTTTTTTTTTTTAAAAAAAAATAATAGCCCCGTTTATATGATTAATTATACAATTTTTATTATTATGCTATTATTTTACCCAGTGCATATTGCATAGGATAAATTCATAACAAATGTATTTAAATATATAAGTTATATTTTGGTTTAAATTTTTATTTTAAATTATAATATAAAATTACTTTTAATAATTGATACTTTTTTTAAAAAATTATTAAAATATAATTTAGATATAAAAATAAAATAGGATAAATTAAAATGAATTAGTAATTAAGATAAGTAAGTATATGAATAAAGAAAAATAATAATAACTTATAATGGTTGAAAATAATTGCGGAGCTTCATTGTGATAGAGAAGAAGGCTACTCAAACCTTTTATTATATATCTAAAAAAAATTAAATATATTTTTTATCCCTTTAATTTATAATTTTTTTATTTTTATCCCTGTAAAAAAATCATTTCCGGGGTTTGTTTTATTTTTTGTCTTTAAAGTGCTTTACATAGTCCTATCTAAAATACTTTGAGGAAAAAAAAAATAAATACATTTTATAAGGATGAAAAAGAAAAAATTTACAGAGATAAAAATGAAAAAAACAAATTAAATTATAAGGAAAAAAATATATTTAAATCGTTTTTAGATGATTTTATAAGACTTAATATTTTCGAATATCTAACAAAGTTATTTATTTCTCAATTATTAATAATTTTAAGTTATTGATAACACTTTCATTGAAGGTAATTTTTAGTCTTTTATTTATCATTATTCTTTTTAGAAATAATTCTATGTTATTATTACACTTTTAAACTTTTGTTTTTAAAAACGTCAATCTTTATGAATATTTTTAACCATCGATAATACTTTTCAAACAATAATTAATTAATTAATTAATTAATTAATTTCTTTTTCATAGTATAATTACTTTTTTCATTTTCAAACTCATTTTTTATGACTTTTGTATCCTCATTTTTTTAAAAGAAAAAACTTATATAATACTACTTGAACCTATAGATTTTTTCATCAAGAATTTTTTTGTAGATTTTTTTTATTTTCTTGCAAAATTTTCCTTCAAAATTTTCCTCTCTTTTTTGCAATTTTTCAATGTTTTAAGAAAAAATATGATTATTTCTTAAAATTCATGCTTTCTTCATATTCTAATACAATATTATAAAAAGTTGATGTACAAAGTGTGTGTGAACATATGATAATTAATAAAGTTATATTTCTATATATTGTTAGCATAAAACATTTTACAGTTTCAAATAATAAAATATTATTATTTTTTATTTTAAAAAAATATATAAAATCAATAAATTTATCGTAAAAATTATTTGTAATATATATATATATATATATATATATATATATATATATATATATATTACAAATAATTTTTACGATAAATTTATTGATTTTATATATTTTTGTATACTATTTTCACATTAATATAGTCAAATCTTATCTTTTAAAGTTGAACCGTGCCATTGTCGGCACTCATCGAGGGAATAAATCGATGGCTATTACTTAGCCACTCGCGTGAGCCATATATCCATTTTATTATATTAGTACACATGATCTTTTAGTAATATTTTTTTTACTTAACATTTATTAAAAATATTATTAAAAGTTTTTGACGATATTTAAAAAATATTTTTAAATATAAATAAATATTATTAATATTTTTTTAATATCTTATTAAATATTGTGGATAATTTATGTCATTAAAAGATTTTAACATGAATTATATATATATATATATATATATATAATATTTTTAAATGTGTAACTAACATTTTTAATAAGTGTTAGACAAAAAAATATTACTAAAATTATATGTGATATAGTGTACCTAACTTTTTAATAAGTTAGAACGTTCAGTAATGACTTTGTTTAAACTCTTTTTTAAAAAATATTTTTTCTTTTTATTTTTTTATTGTGTTTTTTAAATTTTTTATTTGAAAATAATATTTTTTTTACTTATTTTAAAAAGGAAATCATATTTACTTATTAAAAACATTTTTTTAAAAGTACTTATTTTAAAATTGCGTTTTTAAAATTTAAACAAACCAGCATTATATCTCAGGCAACTAGCTTGAGCGATATATCCATTACCTAGCTACAACTAATTAAGGCCAGTTTGTTTTTCCGTTAAAACGGGACGGCATAAATTCTAATGCACTTCATCGCATAAGTAACACATTCATGAGTTGCTTCTCAAAACGTTAGGGAAGATAGCGTACCAATAGTATAAACAGTTACTGATTAATTGAAAAATTCTGTTGCAGATGGAATTTGAAGGTCAATTTAATTACTAACAACATGGAAAGCTACTCTAAGTTCCAGTCATATTAAGCCTCAGTTTATTTTAAATTTTACTATAATTAATTTTTAAAATTAATTTTAAATTAATAAATATAACAGATCTTTTATTAAAATGTATATCATAATATATAAAATTGACTCACTTGCAAACTAAGCAAGTATTAAATCTTTTTAACTATTCATGAGAAGAAGAAAAAAAAATCATTCTTACAATAGGTGTCATGAAAAATGTATGTAAAAATAATATAATTTTTTTTATAACAAATTAAGCAATGATATGAAATAATTAGCAGGCCAACGCAGCAATCCTGCACTTTTGCTTGAAAAGAAAGGAACTTTGTCTTTTAGTATTGTAAAGGGCAAAAAGACATTGATTCATGCAGGAAAGAAAGTTGAAAACCCGATCGACCACCATTGAATTTCTAACCCTATGTTTGATTAGACAGAAAATTAGAGGAAGAAAATAAGACTTGCATATGGATAACAGGTATGTTGATAAATCGATTAATTTAATGTGTATCGAAAAAATTAATTAAAAAATTAGATAATAGAATAAATAAAAATTTGAATGGATAAAAAATTTGAAAAATATGATTTTTTATTTAATTGGATTGAATTTAAGATTTGAATTTAAATTTATCTAATCCAATTTAAATTGAATTTATATATATGTATTTTTATTTATAAATTTGTAATGTCATTCATATTTTTATTTTTATTTTCTATATATTTATAAAATTATCATATAACTTATATATGAAAAATACATTTAGTTAAAGAAATTTTTTACTACTTATTTGAGTTAACTAGATGGATAAATATATTATTATTAGTTATAGAATGACATGTGAGTGAAATATTTGATAGTTTAATTATTTTTATTATATTTACAATGTATCTTATTTTTATTTAATATTTTAAAAACACAAAAATAAGAATAAAATTGAAAATTGAAAATTGATATAATCTAATTATTTTAAATTAGATCGGATTGAATTAGATTAAAATTTTAAATTGAACTGATTGGCTGATCCAATCTAATCTGCTAACACCTCTAATGATTAACAAAATATTTTTTTTGTTTGATTGAAAAGAAAATGAAAAAATAAAACTTATTTTGGATAGAAAGAAAAAAAATGAGGAAGGGACTGTGTAGATCATTTAAAGACAAAAGTATTCTTATTTATATAATTTTGTTTTCTCATATGGGGTATTTATATCATTTAATGCTCAAATATTTTTTATTTATTTCACTTTTCTAGTTGTTATTTTCTTTTCCTTTTTTAATCTTTCTTTCACTTTCTTTTCTTCATATTTACTTCATAAATCAATCAAACATGTACTAATGATATATTTTTCATTCATAAAAATTGAAGCAAGAAGATTTACCCTAATAATATGTTTTAATAGAGAAAAAGATAATAACAAATAAAAAAATTATTTGATTTCATAGAAAATAAAATAAAAATTCTAAAAAATTATAATTTTTTTCTTTATTCCTAGTTTCCTTTTATTTATATTCTAAACTTTTCTTTTTCCTTCACTTTCACTTCCCCGTACCAAACTAATCATAAAATAAAATTAGTGTTTGATTAATTTTTTGTTATAAATATTTATAAAGGAGAAGAAAATAAAATAAAACAAACTTCTAAAAAAATTCTCACATTAACTTCTCTAAAAATTAATTTGAGCTTATTCATAAGTTAATTATTTTTAGTTTATAAAAACAATATTTATTTATTTTTTATAAATATTTTTAGAAAAAATTATACAAACAATCTTTAATTAATGGAAACATATTACTTGTTATCTAGACAACAAAAGGCCAAACAAACTTTTCTTTCTTAATTGTGTATGCAAGTATATGACATAGATATATAACACATCGATCAGTGTTGGAATTGTTTAATTGAAATCAGTGAACAACTCTGATTATGCTCTTGTTTTGTAATGATTTGATAGTGATGGCACGTTGATATGATGTGCTCTCACTACCAAATTTTGGTGCCGAGTTTAAACTCAAGGACAAGTACAAGCTACAAATGCCATTGCCATCTACACCTTCCAGTAGCCTAGGAAGGTTCCTGCAAATACTACCTCTAGTCGATCACTTGTTTTTTTATAAATAGAACCAGATATATATTATTACATAAGAGGTGTTAAATCTATCTATCTGATCTATCTATAAAATTAAATAAATAGCTTGAATTCAAATCATTTATTTATTTTATAAATGATTAATTTATTATTTTTTAAAATCCAATAAATTCTATAAGGAATATTTAATATTAAAGAAATTGGGGGGCAATTTTCGACTAATGTTGATCAAAGTTTTTTTTTTTTTCAGACGACGATGTTTACGACTATTTTTTTTATTATTGACCACGACGACTATTTTTTTATTATTGACGACAATGAGACTTTTTTAGTTAATCTTAATCAGACAATTTTTTATTGATATTGACTCATAATATTTTGTACAACATTGATCGGACAATTTTTTAGCCACGTCAATTAGGATTATTTTTCTTGACATCAATTAGAATTATTTTCAATAAATGATTACACATGTTATTTTTTGATTGATATCAACACATTTTTTTTTTTGTCGATCTCGATTAAGACTAGTTTTTGTTTGATATTGGATAAAGATATTTTTTTCATCAAAATTGATCAATTTCAACTGGGGTAACTTTTAACCAATCTTGACCGGGACAACTTAAAAACATTGCCAGAAAAATCCTAACAATGAAGTTACCATACATATGATTTTCGAATTTTATTATTTAAATATATTAATTTAGAAATATTTTATTAATATTATTATATATACATCTTAAAAAAATTCTAAAAATAAAATAACAAATAACAAATTGTTGCATGAACAATATCATTATCCATAATTTTTTTACAAATTACTAGAATCAGTGTCATCACAGGTCCATCGAGATCAAAGTATGTCAAGTGTCACACGATGAACAGAGGCATGCCGTGCCGTAATACCTACTAGAGCTAGGGAAAATCTCAGCAGAATTCTTTTTGACCGACTGTTAATTGGTGTTTGAAGAAGCATTAAAAAAACAAATCAACATTTGATTTCGTTGTAAAAACTACAAACATGATGTTATTTAGTTAGTTTGACACGTGAAAGGTTTACTGGTTGGGTGGCCTTTGCATGTAATCCTTCGGATCATTTTGTGATTTTATTTTTTGACAAATTTTTTGTGTGACAACAACTTTCCTAGGGGATATTGCTTTTTGGAAAGTTAATTCTTTGTTTCAATAAAATTTCTTCCACTAAAACCAAATCCCAAAATTGCAAGTTCATTATTATTTTCTTTTAAAAGAGGTCTATCATTATTATTATTATTATTGCTATTTTTGGAAATTTTCTTTTTCATTTTCCATTCTGATTATTTATCGTATTTATTATTTCCTTTAATTTCCTTAGCAATCTCTCTTTTTTTCCCACTCATTATACTCATAGACTATATTTTTAGCATGCTCCTTCTATGTTTTCCAAATTGCAAAACAAATTTAGTAAAAAGTATTTAGTTATATAAAGTAAACATTTGTCTTGTATATTGCTGAGACTAGAACACTAGTGATATAAAAAAATAAATAAGAATTCTTTAACATGTACTGTACTTAATAGAAGTATCCAGCCACAACAGGTTTTTTATTATTATTATATATATATATATATATATATATATATATATATATATTAAAATTTTGAGTTGGGACACGTTAGGGTGGATATGGCCAAAGCGGACTTCTAAATTTCGTATGTCAGCGTTAAGAGTGACATTTGTTAAGAGGATAAAAGAAAAAACCTATAAAACAAAGAATTTTGACGCTCAAAGCATGTATATGTGTATGTAAGCATGTATCCACAAGTGTAAAACTCAAGTGAGTGCTCGAGAGATATGTGTTGAGAGTTCAATAAAACCTAATATTTATAGGAGTGGAATGAAGCTGCAGATTTTTATTTGTGGGAATTGTTATAACCTTTGGAAATAATTACTGACTAATAGATAATAGCTAGTAACTTGTAGATAAAGTTAGAGATAATGTATTGCTTATAAATAATTGCTAGTAGATCACTTAACACTTACCGATGATGAGTAACTTATAGGTAATTGAATACCTACCAAGAGATAAAGTAGGTATGATATATTCAACTAATAAGAAGTTAGAAATAATGTGTTTGTTAGGGAGTTCGATTGTTAAGTGTCGAATGTTCAGTTCTTGTGTCAAGACTAACATATATGAAAGATAGACGCATGTTTCAAAATATCATTATTTGTGGATGTAAATAGTATATATATATATATATATAATATATATATATATATATATATATATATATATATATATATTATCGGATTTTGAACTACAAATTCTAAAGAGTTGGTCGAGTGAAATAAAAAAGTAACTCATGTCTAATAGGTTGTAGATACGGATAATGTAAATATAAATACATTTATAGACTAGCTAGGTTGTTTTGATATATACCATACCCACAATCTTTAAAGGGAATATCATACGACGAAATGTCCATACAAACACAGAGAATATGGGAATGCATTTAATAAAAATATTTTGTGAGAAGAATAAATATTAATAATAAGATATTATCATCAACAGTCAAGATTAAAATAAAAAGGGATTATGTTACTTTATTTTAAAGTTTTTATATATATAACCCAAATTTACCTTGACATAAAAAGAATTCAAAAAATTCTCATTGGATATGCTCTCATAAAAGAGTGAGATGAACAAATCTAGGTTGCATAAGCCTATATGAATGGTGAAGAGATTAAAAGTTTTTTAGTCCTGTAATTATTTTAAAAAATCTATTTTTTTAAAAAGATCACATAACTTAGATTTTAATCTTAATAATTCATGATAAATCTAATGATTGATAATAGTCGTTTTACTTATATAAAAAATATTTTTTGCACTAGACACATCACAATTCACACATATATAAATTAAATATTTATATTATTTAATACTTTAATTAGATAATTATTCACAAAATTTATTGTTAGATTGAAAGTTTTTTTATATTATAATCCAGATCATTTCGACAAAGTCTTGTTGATTAATTTAAAATTATTTAATACCATATATATACATATATTATATCAAAATTGACTTAATGTGTTTTTTTAGAATATATTAAAATGAAAACATTTTTTATTATAACTTTATAGGTATTTAAGTTTAATTTTTTTTTCACAAAATATTAATATGATATATATATATATATATATATATATATATATATATTTATAATTTAATGATTACATTAATTAAAAAATATACTATTTAATTGATGTTAAGTGTGTTTAGATAGACAAATAAGTTATCAAGAAGATTTAGTTTAACTAACTCAGCATATGAGTAAGTTGTTATAAAAAAAAACTTAGTACTTAAGATTGATTTCTATGAAAAAGAAAAGTTACATTTTCTTTTGACTAACCTAAAAATTTGTTTTAGTAATTATATAAGTTTATCAACTTCTAACATTCATTTTTTTATATAAAAACAGTACTTCATGTAACTTTAACAAAATATATTTTATTTAAGACACTTATATACTGTTCAACACATATATTGAGAGAGAGAAAAAAATATAAATGTAATAAATTATATACTTCATTACCCTAACTTAATCAATTAAGTTTACAAAGCTCCTTAAAAAGTTAATTTCATTTCCGACCTTTCACCATTGATGAGAAGATTTAATTCATGTATATATAAGATCCTCCTGTATAAAGAGAATAAGTACAAGATTAGGTCATTTTAATTAATAAAAAACCTAAGATATTAATTAAAGCTAGGTATAGATAATTAAGAAGCAGAAAAACCCAAATAGATTGGCAGATTAAATCAATCATAATAAAGAATAACGGAGATAGAGAAATTATAAAAAAATGTATTCTTGTCTGCTAGAGAGAGATCCACACAGCCGGCTTGTATAATACTTCTATTAGCAAACGCTAAGACTTTTCCACATCCTACACAACATTCAGTACTTGACTATATATAATAGGTAGGTAATGTCTATGTCCTCATTTTGTCTCTTGCTCAAACCACCTTCACCCTCTCCATATTCTATAATAATACCCTTCTCTATAACTCTTCCATTTCTCATTCAATTATTAATTCCTTTGCTATAACAAAGTATAGTTAAGTCCATATCTCGCCGTTTACCATGGACTTAAACTACCCAGAAGAGTGCTACTCCAAGAGCTCAAGCGAAGAAACCAACGATGATATGGGAATTGGAAGATCCTATGAGTGCATCTATTGCAAGAGAGGCTTCACCACAGCCCAAGCCTTAGGTGGACACATGAACATACACAGAAAAGAAAGGGCAAACAAGACCAAACCCAGTTTCCAACCTCCTTCTTCGAGTTCAAACAACGTTGATGACATCAACAACTATGCAGATCTCGGGTTCTATTCACAGATTCCAAGCCTCTCATCCACTGCTCCTATTGATGCTAATAGCTACCGTGAAGTTTTCTTTCCTACTACCACTGCATCAAGTGTTAGGCCTTCTTCCCATGGTGAGGTTTTGTGTGTGGAAAACCAACGGGGTCATCACGTGTTTGAGCAAGATTGGAGGAAGAGAAATTTGAGCTTGTACAGTACTAATCCGTTGTGTTTTCATGAAATTAAAGATAAGTTTGAAGAGAGTGAAGAGAATGGCCTGGATTTGGAGCTGAGGCTTGGTTATCTTCCATAGCATGCATATACACACATATATATCATGCTATATATATCCATCAAGCATATATATAGATGTATAATGATGTATATATCAGATGGGAGCACGTAGTCACAAGAGAGAAACTAATTTTGACCATATAATCTAATGGATTATATGATCAAGTTAATTATTCCTCTTACTTCACACACCTCCATTTTGATATATATAGAATGTATATGCCTTTTGGGCTCTATCTTAAGACATTTCTATAGAGATGCATCATGCATGGCTTGAAGCAGCAGGAAGTCAAAGCTCTTGGGGCTTCTTATGAGAAAGGTACTACTCAAATAATTTTTCTCATGAAATAATGTCTAGCACTGAATCTCACTACCCATGATTTTACACCAGAAGTACTACTGAAGTTACTAATTATGTGAATGTTTCTTTTTGGTACTCATTTTTGTTCAGTTTTTTGGTACGCAGTTTCTTGCTTGTTAATTACAATGAAAATTAGGTAATTATTTATGAATTGCAGCTTTTTTTTTTTTAAGAAATCTCTTAGCATATAATACAAAAACTGTGTCCATAATATATAGTAAAATATAATTCTGTTTCTCGACTGTTCCATATCTGCTTTGCATTGTTTGAAGACAGGTGAGATATCGATAACGTATCTGCTCCGGCAGGATGAGTATTAGCTCACTAAATCCATATAGAAGGAAACATTTATGGTTCAGTTATGTTATTAATTTCCTAGATATAATAGTGGCTATAATTTCAAACAGAAACATACAAGCGGAGTTGGTTGCACATCATGAAATTAATTTTCTTTGTTTTACTTGGTATTGAAGCAATAATCAAAATAATTTATCTTCTTCACTTGTTTACCTGTAATGTAAATCATAGCATGCAAAAAGTGTCGGCGATGATGTTAATCAATAGGAAAAAGCAAAACTTAAATGCATATTTTTATTACTGAATATTATCAAGATAAAATCTAATACTGACTGAAAAATAATACTAAAATACATATGAAATTGCATCTAAATTGTGTCAAATAAAATATTACAATAATATACGGAACAACTTGTACATCCAGCACTTAAAAAGAAAAATTTTAATTTACATCCAGAAAAACAATTTGATTTTTTTTTTTTTTTTTTTACTTTTGAGTGTTAGGGGAACTGATTGTTATAAAATACTTACGGGAAAATACTTTCCATGCATGTTATATACGTAATCATTTTCAGTAAATGTATTATAAATTTTGTTAGATATCTGTTTTTTTTTTCATTTAAATTTTCCAAACCTTAATTATCCATTTTTATATACATGAGTTCTTTAGATTGTCTAATTAGGTCTGCTTTTTCTATTTGATAGAGCTTTGTTTTTTTTTTTTTTCATCCACTATGGAATTGCTTATATATCAGCATGAATCTTGTCAAGTATTAACGGTAATGAAGTAGAGTTACATATATAAAATGGCTTTTATTTTCATTTATGAAAACATTTCAATAAAATTATTATCTGATTATAAGTTTCATAACTCATTTAATTTAAAAAGTTGTTTATCCTCCAATTAATCTAAGTAGTCTACTGAAGAGAGTTATAAGCTTAAAGAATGATAAATACATTTTAGAAGTGATCACATTGGATTTTGATGTCAGAATTATAGTATTTCAACATTTCACAAAACTCCATTATATACTAACGGGTGTGGTTTCTCTTAAGAGTAAGTGCGTCTCAATCATTTTTACATGATACATAATTAAATATTATTAATTATTTTTTCTTAAAGTAAAAAACATAAATATCCATATAACATAAAGATTGATTGAAGCCATAAACAAGAAAAATTGGACATTGTGGTCCAAGACATAATTTCTCGTATTAAACTCTCACTATTGACATTGAAAATTGTCACAACCGTTTCTTTTTTATTCATGGGGAATACAAGAAAAATATCACAATAAGCTATCCTGAAGCAAAAGGGAAGCTAAAGTGTGAGAAGACTCATGCCAAATACAAAGAGACTCCAATTGACGAACTCCAACGTTAGGCAAACAGTAAGCAACTTGATTAGCCTTTCCTCGAATGAGATAAAGAGATAGATTGATTCCTCAGCACCTTCAACACCAAAAGTGCGTGTCCATTGTCATGGAGGCGGAGGGTTCCTCGAATATGAGAAAGAAAGACCAGTTCTTTTTGAACAAATCCAGCACCTTCAAGGCTTCAACACCAAATATGCATGTTGATGGTACGGAGGGCAAGAACCTGCATGAATAATATTCACAATGTCCAAATTATCCATTTCATGAAGGACTCTTCAAAATCCGTTCTCCCAAGAAACTCCAAAGATTCTAAACGTCACTACCTTTTCAATGATGAATATAAACTTTCATGAGTCAAATATTAATTTTCTATAATGTATAATGTATTAGAACCCCACTTTAATTAATATTTTAGAAATATGAATTTATTTTCCAACAAATATCCTATTATTATTACTTGTTTGTCACATACGATCGACTTTGGTTTGGTATTGTTTCTCAAGTGAAATTTTAAGGGTCCAGAACTTTTTACTTCAATTCTCTTTTCTCTTTCTTCAACAAGTAATTTAGAGAAATTGTATTTGTATTTTTTTTTGTCTATAACAGAGAGAGAATAAAATAATTGATGAAGAAAAAAATGTTGTAAGAAAATATTTATAAATAATGGACCAGTTTACTTAAAATTTAAAACAATAATTTTAAAAAAAATCTTTTAAAAAATATTTTTTTTAAGAAGTAGATGAGATTTACTTTGAAAAAAGAAAACTGTTATTGTTTAAAAACTAAATTAGACAAACACATAAAAAAAAGTAAAAAAAAAAAACTATTTTTATTAAAAAATTAAATAAAAGGACCTAACATAAGTTAGTAATTTAACATTTCTAATAAGTGCATGTAAAGAAATATGTAATTAAAAATAAATAATGTCAATCAAACTTAATTTACTCGCATACCAACAGTACTCTTTTTGCACTCATCTACACACAATGATGTAAAATATTTCTTTTTCACATAAAGTGTCAATTACACATCCCTAAACATAGATTGCAGCTAGACTTTCTTCAACTGCCAACAACAATAATAATAACTTCTCTTTATTTATGTTTGTAACTATTATGTTTAAGCAATATTTTGTAATCATGAACTTGTACCTTTGAACGAGTTAGAACTCCAAGGTAAGGTAAATTTGAATCCGCTCTTGTTATACAGTAATCATGATACATAAAGACACACTTTTTTCATATTCATTAATTCAAATAAAATTTAAAACTTATTTTTGTACCAAAAATGTTATCTAGCATGACTGTGACATAATATATATATATATATATATATATATATATATATATATATATATATATATATATATATATATATATATATATATATATGAAACGATTCAAATTGATATATGAACCATTAAACTTCCTATAGTTTACTCATGTCCTTCAGATTTACTGGCCAACCAGAACTGATTAGAAGCAGTAATGAAAGCTATTCCAAGCCGAGTATCTTTAATAATATATGAACTTATACTATAATATATTTAATTAGTTCTTCGGGTATATTTTAGTGAGAAAAATCTCACAGCTTACATAATCCTTATTCGCCCAATATCATGTGGTTATACACATAGAAAAAGCTTGGCAGAGAGATGCTCGATATCTGGTAAGCAACAATACTTATATTGTAACTATATTAGCAAACAGTATGTGAAAATGATACGTAAAGTAACATGTCTGTACGGTCCTTCTTATTAACAGTGCTCTTGATTCCCTGATCGATATGATCAGCTTGTGTTTCCATTAATTGAACTTTTGAATAACACGAAAGAAGCAAGAGAACAAAATTCAAAAGAAAATGAAAGGGAAAATAAAGAAAGAAAAATATGCATGAGTTATGACCATTGACCACAATGTTTGCATATATTCTAACATTTGAGCGGGTCATGGACGTAGCTTCTGCTTGACTTGGCCCTCAATTACTGTTACTACTTTTTTCTCTTATATACCCCCCTGACATATGTCGCACCTGCCTTGGCTACGGCATATATTTCTTTCTTACTCAGATACGGGTTATGCCCCGCAATGATTTTCATCTATCGTTTATCTTTTGACTTATTTTTCTTTTATGATTCCACTCTCTGGCTATGAGTTAGAAAGAAAAACATTGTTCTAAATATATTCTTCTTTCTCCCGTTTTGCTAAGATCTCCAGAATGGACAAGAAAAATCTATATGAACATTGGACAGGTCCTAACACTTAAGGAACGTACAGAAACAAGATCTAATGAATTGGAGCTAGCTGTTCCTTCCTAGTTGCTACTTTGCTAGACAAATCTATTTCTGTAGCATCCATGCAATAAAAAAAATGTGGAACACCACAAGTACTTCATGATGCGAAAGTCATGCAAAAAATCTTCAAATTTCGATGGCTAGATGCATGTAATGTGCTTAATTTCCAGCACTAGTGTATTTGCTAATATCAGTTCAAAGAGTAAAATATCAGCATGATTTCTCCCTAAATGATATATTTTATAATTTTGTAATTTATTTTTTATTTTTTTGCATCGTAAGATATTTGAAAATTCTACTTTAAAATTAAAACAAATATGATCAAGTGTTGGAACAATATCCTGCTTCGAAACAGAGCCGTGTTCCTGCTGGCGCTACGTGACACACAGTTTTACTTTGAAAAGGCAAAGACAACAGACAAAGTGGAGGGTCACTACGCAAAAAGGAGTGATAGAACAAAGAGAGGGTCACTACACAAGTGGAGCGACGAAAGAAAAGGCAATACTATTCTTGCTTAAAATTTTATAGCAGTTTTTTAAACTTATTTTTCATTTTTTTTTTATCTCTTTGTCATAGAAAAAATGAGTAAGAATAACGTTATGTTTGAGTCAAGCTTCGGATATAAATTACAAAGAAAAATAAGTGATTTCAAAACTTATGAAAAGTTACACTTCAATTTTATATCAATAAAAATCTTGATTTTTCAGTCTTTAAGCTTATATCTATATACTATCTTATATCACAATTTAATTCTCTTCGTCACCTTATTCATCTTTGTATTTGTCCCTCCCTCTTTCCCTCTAATCTCTGTCTTCCACATGGGTGTATATGCCTCAAGGGCAACAAAGAAACATTACTTGCAAATAAAGACTTTGAAGTGATGATGAGAGTACATGTGGTGAGAAAAAAAAAAAAGAGATGAGTATGAATTGAAGGCTAAGACTACGGTGGACCACTTGAAAGGTGGTCTGTTATGGAGAATAATTTTCAACCGTTAGATTAAATGATTATTATAGATCAACACACTGGATCCCGTAATCTCTCTCAGTAATTTCTTCGGCAGCTTACCATATTCTCTGCCTTTACCCCCACCTCCCTCCGGCGGCAACGTTCAATTAACTCGATCCCTTTGACCACCGTCCACCGCAATGTTCCTTATCGTGAAACGCCTTTCTACCTCTTCGCTGCTAGCGTCCTTAAAACAGTTGTCACCAACGCAGACCAACATCATCCCCCTCCACACCTCCATCTCCGGCCACCCTTCCCTCCGCCGTCCCCTGCAATGGCAGCTGGGAATGGACCTCCTGGACTAGCTGAACCTCTTCTTTGGGTTCCAAACCAACAACGTCCGCAACCAGCGCGAGCACCTTGCCAACACCCAGATGCGCTTCTCCCCTCCCCCAGACTCCCTAGACGCCACCGTCCTCCGCAACTAAACAGCCTGGTGCTCCGACCTCCACTTCCTCCCCGAATACCTCTCCTACATCTTCCATCATCAGATGTGTGCTGGCCTATGATAACCATTTAATCTAACGACGAAATTCTTATCCAAAACGAACCACATATCAAAGTCGTCGACCGGAGCAATGACCTGAATTGAATGTAAAAAAATGAGATAAAAATTTGACCCTTATGCAGAAAAGTTTATAGGTGTTTCGTGAACTCTTATCATCTTACACTTTTAATTTACACAAGAATTTTTTTTTTAAACGTACACAAACATCTCTTATGAATATACCAAACTTATAAACAAGACTTCTGTTTTTATATGAAATCGAAAACATATTTTTGACTCATCTCATAAAACTCTTATTAATTCTTAAACATTAAAAAAACACTTTTTATTTTATAATAATAATAATAATAATAATAATAATAATAATAATAATAATAATAATAATAATAATATCCCTCTATGACAGTAAAACTTGAAGTTATTAATACTTAAGCAATACAAATTAATTTTAAGACAACATTTCATTTATATAAGAGACTAAATAATAAAATAAATATAGCTTACATCTTCAAACTAATAAGAATTTCTTTTAAAACTGTTGTTATAAAAAACAATAAAACTTAAACATAATAATTATTAATAATTAATTTATAAAATATATGGTATTATTTTATTATTTAAATCTAAAAAAACTATATTTTTCTTTCTTGTTACTGACCTATGTCAGCAAGTTTTTATTAACGTTCTCTCACAATAAATTCGAAATAGTTATTGTTATTTGAAAGATATAGAACTGATTTATATCTTAAAATTATTGTATTTTAAGCAACTAATAATAAGAAAGGATTTTTTTGTGGGATATTCAGGAAATAAAAGGAGTCAAGTGTAATGAACTAAAATATGTGATAAAAACTATTTTTGTGCCAAAAATATTGGTTTTAAATTTTATTTTTTATTTATAAGAACTATACTTAAGAAGGAGTTTACAAAAACTTACATACACCACTCAAACAACTCAGCTAGATCATATTGATTGATTTTAGATTTAACCATAATATATATTTATAAAATAGAACGTGTTTTCTGTAAATTTTAAAAATAGCTAAGTTTTCACGTCAAATGTGGTTAAAGTAATTTATTCTCCCTTCTCCACTCCACTCCATGGGAGCATACATCTTGAGGGTATCAAACAAAACCATAAATGAATTAGATAATGATGAGAAAAATATGTGGAGTATAAAAAATAAGTGAAAAAATCATCACTTTAATATTAAAAATTATCTTCTATGTTAAACATTAAAAGGTCAACTTATATTAATTTTGGGGAGAAAAGTATTATATTCAGTGCTATTTATTATTTTTTTAACCATCTAATCGGTTTATATCTAAATTTAAATCCAATTCAATTTAATCTAAACTATTTTTCACTTTTTGCTTTGATAATTTTTAAGAAATAATAAATAAATCTTAAAATACACAACAATAAAATGAAAAGAAATTTCTTATATAAGTTTTTATCGTATTTCTTCAACTTAATGTCATAAAAAAATTTAATTCAAAATAAAATATATATAAAAAAGGAAAAAGATATAAAATAACATATTTTAAATTCATTTAAAACGAATAAATTTATAAACATATATATTAATATAAATTAGTAGGGGCATCATCTATTTTGTATGCAAGTATGGTATATATATATATACGTTTCATTTAAATTAAATCAGTTTTAAATTTTAATATTAAATATGAATTTTAATATAATCTAATTTTAACTTTTCTATCTGGATTTTTTTTAATTTACATTGAATTAAAGGTACTCCCAGAACAAAATGAGCTTACCTGATCTCAGACTTGGAGCAAATCTGCCCACGACAGAGCAAACCTGCCAATGTGAGCAACAATTTCTTAACCCAAAAAACGAAATGTGGGCTTTCAAATAAAAAAATAACCTTAGCTTCCCGGCAAATAAAAACAATGAAAATTAACAAGTGTAATGTCATTTTTGGGCAAAGAGTTATCGGTTTATTAACTATAAATTTACTTCTCAATCTTTATAGCATTACTTTCTTCTTTACATAATAAATAATAAAATTTGATTTGATGGGTCCCATAAGTCATGTATCTGGATTCGATGTTGATTTAGCCAAATACAATGGTTAAGAAGATGTGGAAGACTTGCTAAAATTGTAACTCTCGTGTACTAGTTCATTTTAACTCTTGGTGAAGGCAAGCTGCAGTATTTGACAGTAGTCACTAGTCAATTAAAACCTTTGTTTAAGCTTATTTAAATTTATATTACAATAGTTATTTTTTACTCTTGAAAATGAGAAAAAAATTATGAATTAACAATATAAAATAATGTTAGACGGTCATTTAACTATAAATTATCATTTATGATAAAATTATAATTAAATAACTGGCAATTACATTATTACATCACGATTAAACTCTTTGAAGTATATATACAAAAAATTCAATTTCTGAAAAAATACAAATAAATTTTTTGAACAGTCTTCAATTAAAAAATGTAGAGATAATCTGATAGCATCGCTGCCATAATTCTTAAAACGGTATAGTTCGAGGTTGAATTTCGAAAAGAAAACTATCGACATATTTACTACGGTCGTCAAGAATTATAATTTTTTTGTTATGAAAAAAGCTATTTCAAGGGTGATTGAAATATAGACCATTTTAGTCAGTCCCTTGTTAAAATGTTCAGTTGGGCACTACTAAAAGAGTGGCAGATTATGGGGACGAAGCACAATTTAAAAATAAAAGGCTATACTTAGTTGAGTTGGTTATAAATAAATAAATTAGACAACGATAAAATCTAGATGAAAATGTTAAACGTCAAATACACTTTCCTTTTCATTTTCCATATGGTTAAACAGGAGTATCCTAAATCAACAGGAAAGGGAAAATATACCGCAAATCGGATATGGACATTACTCGTTGGATTCAATACCTGTTTAAAACATCAAACCTTTATACAGAACAGTTATCTTACAGAGCCAGAGGTAGTAGCATTAATTACAGTAATAGAGGAAATAGCGTCCTCTTGGACCTAACGTAAAGCTGGCAGTTGAATGAAAGATCAAATTACCTAGTGAGGTAGTATATTATAAGAAAGAGCACAACAAAGGATGCTACAAGCGTGAACATTCTCTGGTTGGATTTGGTCTCGAATACCTGCAAGATCAGACCCAAGCCATTGAAACAGACATGAATATGCACTCTGCCCCTCTTCTTCCTCCCAAACAAAAATGAACGGAAGCAGAAGACAACAAATGGAAAGGGAAAGGAAAACTGTGAACAAACACTCCTTCAAAAGCCATATATGATTAAAAAGTCTACATACCATTTTAAATTTGTCCATAGTGCCCGAAAGGACCCCTCTTGATGAATCCATATCATTCCCCTAAATCAATAGCATCTTATAACTAAAGCAGAACAAAGAAATAGCAGAAAAAATGCCAAGTAATTTCTACAGTTTCAGAAAACACACCATTCGATCCAGCATGCGGTTATGGCTATCCACCTCCTCATTTATATCACCTGATAACTGTTGCAATCATACCCATGAAAAATAAATTTATGCTAGTTGTTTTAGACCATCATGCAACTGCCTGCTACATCTATATGAAATTCTAAACCCTTTCTAGATCTTTAGACACTCTAGAAGGAGAAGTAGTTTAAAGATCACGTAGATCACATAGATCACATATTATTGAACAAAGTTAATAGAACCTGTAATAGCATTAGAGAATGAGATTATAAACACACCTCTGGTCAACAATAAAGAACACAAAGGTGAACCAGAATAAAATAAATTTACAAAAGGGTGAGGAGCGAAGTTTTAATGCACAAACAAATTTTCCAGCTTCAAAGGCCAAAAGGTTACAATTTCCTGTTAGTACAAATACAAATTGACTTTCACCTATCGATAAAATATCAACACATTGAGACAAAAATTATTGAAAAACATGAAATGGTTAATAATAGCAGTAACAAAATGATAAAATGACTACAAGGTACATCACTCATTTTTATATATACAAAGAACTAAATGAGGTCTAGGGTATGTTGATAGCAATAGTAAACTTACTCTTTTCAGCAGATTGACTCTATCTTGCAATCCATCCAATGCCTGCTCATTATCATGTTCATCAATTTCATGAGAAGAGGAGTAAACAGATGATGCTCTGATGCCACCCTCCTCAATACCATCAAAAAGGGAAACTCTATTGTTACGATTGTCTCTAGATCAAAAACAAGTACAAGCAACCAAATGGTCACATGATAAACACAAACAGGATAAATTTCCTTTCTACATAGTTCTAGACAGTTTAAAATATCAGGATTTATAAATAAAGTAATTAAAAAAAGTGTCCCTCGCCCTATGAATAAAAACACCATGATATTTTCCAAATAGATTTTAATTTGGTTTACTATTAGATTAAACTTTTTTTGTCATGATAGCTCACACTGCCTAAAGAGTTTGACTTATCTTTATAAACAGAGAGATAGTGTATAAATGTTTTATACGTCATACTGATACAGGATCAAAATTACACTCTTCCAAGTATCATAAACAGAGAGTAAACAAATAGTCGCTAAAAACTGATCAACCACTGCTTCACTATGTTATACACTCGTGATAAAGTCATAAAACAGAAAACAAATTGTTAAACTTTAACTGCTAGAGTTTGACTGCATCCCATGCACATGAGTTTATTTAAAGTAACACATGGAACAAGCTATAAAATGGTTAAACAAAAACAAAAAACCACGGCATAGTTCTCAATGTACAGAGTCCTAAAGTTGCACAACTCACCAGTGCAGAGAGAGATTGATAGGAGGGAGAAATTTATAACTAAACAAGAAAACAAATGCTGGGTGAATTTTTATAGCATATTGCATATATAGACTACTAAGACTGAACTGAAGAAGAGAGACATAAGTTATCACTAAAACTAGGAAGAGAGACTTGAGATAAACTATAATAACTCTCCTTGTCAAGTTGCATGGTACAGACCCACTGGCATATAAGGACCAAGAAAGCAGTTCACCAAAATCATTCCTGGTTTTATACTAAAGAAGTATAGATCAATGAGATCATTAAAAAAATTTAAGCATACTGAATGCCATATGGGATTTTCTAATGAATTCCCCCAGAAAAAGAGTTTTCCCATAATTTTCTCGGCTAGGTGATTAGATTTATTATATTCACAACACACATCCAGCACAAGTCATGTGCAAAATGCAAAACAGTTTAACAAGTTAACAACAGACGATATTTACAAAAGGTATATATTGTAGAAAACCACCACTTGTATTCTTAGAAGGAGAAATGCCAACAACACACTCTCTAACAGATTCTGTCTAACACACTCTACTGTTAGCTGACATTTGTTGGAAATTACAAAATTGTGCAGGTCTCACTCCTTATTTAATGGACTTCACTCAGGATTTTGTAGTTTACAATAAGTTTTAAGCAATAATGGAAAGTTTGTTAGAAACAATTTGTTAAAGAGTGTGTTGCCAGCACTCATTCTCTTGAAGCATATAACCAAGCTATCCAAAGAGGGGGGAGGGGAGAATGAGAAATTTATTCAGATAATTCTATTTAGAGAAATCTGATTGCAACGTGAAATGCTCACACTCAACCAAATTTTCAAGTCACACTAATTGACCATTTGTTAGACTCAACTTGAGAGTTGAAACAAACTAAATAAGAAGGCATTCTCCTTCAGACACCACTCCGCAATCCATTTCAGGAATGTACATGCCACTGATAGCGCAACTATTCAGATCAAAATTATTCCCATTGGACGATGCTAGGAGCAACGAATTGTGGAATTTGACAAGAACAAGAAGCTAAAGTCTCTATCAGTCTATCTATACTTCACCAGTCCAGCTACTTCCTTCCCCACAATTTCACTCCTATTGAGCAAATCCAACACACAACAAATTAAATCGCAGCTCCGAAACTAAGATTCACGAATCAATTACACTAATCAATTCACCATCAGATTGAAATCCAAAAATCGTATAACCACGCCGTATCCGTAGATCTGGAATTACAAAACAAATATTGCCTAGCCTAGCAGAGACGAATTAAATAACGATCATCGCGTTTTAACGAATCCTCCTTGAGATAATAAATTTCAAAGTCTGATTCAAACTAGTGATCTATACTAACCGTCTAGCATTCATGGCTCGCGAGATCGTCCAGTCTCTGTTTCCAGGAACAAAATTATAGCAATTAATTAACGGATCATTCAAATAGATGAACACGGAAACTATAGAAGCGAAGAAAGTGCACAAAACAAAAAATCAGATGCGAAGGAATTTCGGAAAGTTGTGAGCGAACCTGCGGAGGGAAGCGGAACTTTGATTTTACTACGAAACTGAGCAAAGGTGAACGCAGAACAGACGAAGAAGGAAGAGATTGGCGGTGGGGTTTATATAGGGTCCGACACTGCTTGACGCGTGTTTAATATCACGCCTCCAACAAACATAAAATAACCCTCTTAGTTTAACTAAAATGTACGAATAAAACAAAAATGTTTACATTATTATTGTTATTCAATTATAAATTATAAATTGATATCTATGTAATAAAATTGCTTACGTTTTCCACTTTATCTTCCCAACTTATTTGGACTCGCTGTGCTAAGTTGCTAACGGATATTACGGATAAAAGAAAAAAAATGAAACTAAAGAATTTAATAAAATAGATAAATAAAATAAAATTAAAGATGGATGGAGTGAAACAAGATAAGCTTCGCGAATATTTTAGAGTTTTAACTTTTATTTTAAGAATTTGTACGAAAAACTGTTATTTTAAGAAAAGATAAATATAAGTTTATTTGAGTTTAAAGACTTTTTCTATTTTAAATTGAAATGTCAATTTCAAAGGTTTAGAGATTAAAAGCAAACATTTTATCAAAATGAAAATTAAAAAAAAAATGCTAGTATTTTATATTATATAGGAAGCATAAAGAAGAAAAGTTGCTGAAAAGTGGAAACCAGGAGCGCATAACTAGTATACTGTATACGGCGGGATCGGATTCGCTGAGGAGAAGCTGTCTCATCGAACGACGTCGCTTTGGTGTCCTCGGAGATGGAGAAGTTCCTGTGCGAGTTGTTGCTGGATTCCTCGCAGCCAATTTCCGAGCGTTTCAGAGCGCTCTTCTCTCTCCGCAACCTCAAAGGCCCCGTCCCTCGCAACGCCCTTATTTGCGGTTAGTCTCTCTCCCTTCACAACCCTAACTAAGCAGATTTTATTCTTCAACTCACCATTTTAGGTTAGGTGATTTCTTTCTGCTGCTTCATTTGTTCCGTTAACTTTTCACGGTCCTTTTAGAAGACAAACTTCGTACCCCATTGCCCAGAGGCTCTTCGCTATGCGAAGGTATGGGGGAGGGATGTTGTACGCAACCTTACCCTTGCATATGCAAAGAGGCTGTTTCCGGATTCGAACCCATGACCAACAAGTCACCAAGGCACGAAGCTGTTAGAAGACAAAAAGAAAAAAATGCTTAAGTAATTTCACCATTGTTATTTTCTGTTGGCAGCCACAAGGGATTCGTCGAATTTGTTGGCGCACGAAGCTGCATTTGCGTTGGGTCAAATGCAGGATTTGGAAGCCATCCCTGCTTTGGCCTCAGTTCTCAATGATCTTTCTTTGCATCCCATTGTTCGCCATGAGGTACCTTTTTACTATTAAATTTAACTATTCACTCGGTGCATATGTATTAAAGTTAAGTTTGATCCTCATTGGTAACATCAGAGGAAACATTTTGGCCGTGTAAAACTGCTACAAAAAAATGTCTAAGGCCAAAACTAACAGTTTTTCTCGTATAGAGACTAAAGCTTAAAATGGTGACAACTATAAGGATCAAATTCAAATAAGTAGTTTAGCCAATTCTTATTTTTGGGTCTTACATGTCTTCTTTGCTGCTCTGCTCTTCCTTCTTGTTTTTACCACTTTTCTAGTTTTGAGATGATTGAGTTTGTTATAATTTCACAGGCAGCTGAGGCTCTGGGTGCTATTGGTTCAGATGGTAATGTTCCTTTCCTGAAAAGTAGTTTGGATTTGGATCCAGCCGAGGAGGTTCGAGAAACGTGTGAATTAGCCCTTCAACGAATTCAGAATTTAAAAGATGCTGGTAATACTGATGAATTGTCTGCAAATGGTGTATCTCCTTTTAAGTCTGTTGATCCAGCTGCACCAGCGATCTCTGGTTCTTCTGTTGATCAACTAAGGTTTGTTGGCTTCATACTATTAGAAATAGCTTTATGTTAGCTGTGTAAGTAGCAGTGTTGTTAAATAGCTGCTGTAGCCGCGCTATTGCATAGCGGAATTTCTTCGATCTGCTATTGCAGCTGCTATCATTGTTGTGGTTGCAGCATGTGTCTTGCATCCTCTTGTCATCTCTGGCGGGTTTCTAGCCAATTGAACTTTTGAGTTAATATCATGTCCATTTTTATGTATTTTACTTTTATTTGCATAAAAACTTAATTTTTTATACATACATAATTGATATATATCATATATTTCAACTGTTATGTGACTTCCACTATATGCCTGCGACTCCATCCGCTATATCATATAGTGGATTATTGGCTTTCCGCTATTTTCCGCAATCCGCAATTGATAGGTAAGTAGTAGGTTGCTAACTTGTATTCATCCTTATTAGGCAAGTGCTTCTTGATGAAGAAAAAGGGATGTATGAGCGCTATGCAGCTCTTTTTGCACTTCGAAATGATGGTGGAAATGAAGCTGTTACCGCTATCATTGATTCCTTGGGCTCAAAAAGTGCTCTACTGCGCCATGAGGTTTGATAAGCACACTCTTATTTCTGTAAATTTTATTTACATTATATGGTTTGTATGAAATATGAATAGTTGATAAGTTATGCACTATATATGTAGAGATATCTGGTGTGGTAGAGCTGCATGGTGATATGCTAGCCTCTTTTTTTTTTGTAGAAATATTTATTTGATATTTCATTTATACTTGAACTGTAGAACTATTCTTTCTATTCATTGGAAATTTGGAATGGAATAAACATGATAGTTGTCCTTGAGTATAAAAAAATGTTATTTAAACTTTAAGCAATAATATTAGATGGTTGTTTTATTGATGCAATTTTGATTTGCCTGCATCTGTTTGAATCTCTTCAGTTTTTCCAATATTTTCTGTAATGTTTTAGGTTGCATATGTTTTGGGTCAATTGCAAGACAAAGCTGCTTCAGCTGCTCTATCCAATATACTTAAAGATGTGAATGAGCATCCAATGGTTAGGCATGAGGCTGCTGAAGCTCTTGGTTCAATTGCAGGTATTACAACCAAAATTTGAATGGCACAATCCCTTCTACTCGCAAAGCAATGTGTATTTAAGGAGTGCTGTGCTTTGTGATGCCATCTAAGTATAAAAGGAAAAATGCAATAATATCATATAATGAATGGAATTCACAAGTAAATATAGGATGAAAGAGTAAATAGTAGCTGTCCAAGACTCAAAGTAATTTTCCTTTTTGGTAATAAGCAGTCCAAGTAAACTTGGATTGCAGCTTCTAGTCTTTTCAGTGATTATCTGTTTGTGATTGATTGTGACTAGGGGTGCAAATAGGCCGAGCCGAGCTAAGCTGTGCTAGGCCTGAGTTAAAAGTATATGGTCTGAGCCTGGCCTGTTTACCTGTCAAAGGGTTTTTTTAAGGGCATGAGCTTGGCCTGAATAAAAGTCTGGCATGGCTTACTAGCCTGTTTTAAGGGCCTAGTTTGTGATATTTTAACACTAAGATAGAGGTAAAAATATGTGAGACATTATAAGAATCAAATCTAACTTATTTATATGATATAACATTCATGATCTTAATTAAAAATATATTTTGCAATAAGACATTTAAATATGACAGTTATTTTTCAATAAACTTAATTATAAACTTTAACTTGACTTTTTATCTAGATCAACACGATTAACATTCTAAAAGATAAAAAATGTAAGATTTTAATAAATTATAACAAATTTAATATGATAATAATACTAACAATGAGTAATTATTTATAATTTTTTAAATAGGTCAGCCTGTTAGGCCTAAAAGGCTTTTTAAATGGCCTAGGGCCTGACGTGTTTAACTAAATAGACTTTACAAAAAGCCCTGGCCTGACCTATTTTTTGAAAAGGCCTGGGCCTAGCTTGATATAAGTTAGGTCATAGGTCCCTGTCAAGCAGCTTAACCTATTTTCACCTCTAGTTGTGACTGGCCCCGGTGAAAAGTAAGCTTATTTGCACCAAGTTAATAAACAGTATAAAGATGGTGGATAGGGAACCTATTAATGAAACAGTTTGGGAAGTTGTTTACACGCTAAAATATGCAAAGTTGGAGATATTTTCTAGACGATCATCTTACTTTAGTACATAAATAAAATCACTGTGTTTCAGTTTGAGATGTAAAATCTTTTCTCGCCTGTCTATTCCTGCAAAGAAAACCTGCAGTATCAGCTATTCCCTTGGCTCTCCGCTCCCATGAATCAGATGGGGCTATATGTCCCACCACAACCGTCCAATCCTGTCTATAAAATATGCCAAGTTCCAGTTCAATTTACAGAGATTTTGTGAGAACTTTTCTTTATAGAGTCTTCAATATTTGGTTGTGTTCTGCTGATTACTTAACCATTTATTGCATTGTACTTGGGTAAACTTCAAAACATTAAATCTCCTCATTACATTGTAGATTGTTTACATTATTGTTTTGTTGTGTGCCCTTAGATGACCAATGTGTAGCCCTTCTTGAGGAGTTTTCGGCAGATCCAGAGCCTCTTGTCTCACAAAGTTGTCAAGTTGCTCTAAGCATGCTAGAATTTGAACGATCAGGGAAATCATTCGAGGTATACACCATAGTAGTTGCTTAATATTTACATATTTTGCTTTGATGTTTGTTGACACGGCCTTCTTTTTCTCTTGGTTGCAGTTCCTGTTCATGCGCACTCCAACTGTGCATTAAAAGTTTTCTCGTGGTTATGCCAAGACATGAAGAATGAGTGGATGCTTGAGAATGGAGACACAAACACAGTGACATACAAAGAAATAGAATGCAAATGTGGAATTTCTGATTTCAATGGATGAAATTGAGAAACATTACCCTTATATAAACACTAATTGAACTACGGTTTTGTCAATTTATGAAAAAGGATATTTGTGATGAACTTGACGCATACAATTGTTCAGAATAATGTGTTTCTATTATGGCTCTGCCACAGGATAAGTTTTGTCAACATTATTGACTGTTAACTCTAGATACTTTATCAGTGTCTAATGGTTTAAAATAATGGTTATAGGGCAACGACGTTTGAGAGAAAATGTTTCCTTCTCTCATAAGAATCAAATCGACGCCAATACTTGGCTAACAACAAAAATTCGGGATAAATAAACTAAGGTTGTCGGTAACGCAATAATGTTTTGATGGTTTGATTTGATTGTTCGTACGATTTCATAGCAAAGCTTGCCGCATCTCTCTCGTTTTTCATTATTCTTATCTTAATATTATTATTACAGAACTAACATGCGTAGTGCTCCCACCATTTCATCACAAAACCCTTTAGAAACCCTTCGTGCCTTTTTCTCTTGTGCCAAGATTCTCTCTTCAGCGCAGCAACTTCACGCTCAGGTCATCATCAACGGGCTTCACAAGAAGGTTTTCTATGGTTCCAACATCACCAATGTTTATATCCAATCGGGTTCTCTTCCTCTGGCCAAAAAGGCTTTTGATCAAATTTCCGTTAAGAACCTTCATTCTTGGAACACCATTATTTCGGGTTACTCAAAACGCAGTCTCTACGGTGATGTTTTGCAGCTTTTTCGACGATTGCGAAGTGAAGGCAATGCAGTGGATGGCTTCAACTTGGTGTTTTCCGTTAAAGCGAGTCAAAGGTTGCTGCTTTTGCATAATGGGAGGTTGCTTCATTGCTTGGCCATCAAATCTGGGTTGGAGGGAGACCTGTTCTTCGCGCCTGCGATTTTGGATATGTATGCTGAGTTGGGTTCTCTGGACGATGCCCGCAAGCTGTTTGAACGATATTCTTACAGAAGCTCGGTTATGTGGGGCTTTATGATAAAGGGGTATTTGAATTTTTCTTTAGAATCCAAAGTTTTTGAGCTATTCTCGTGCATGACTAATTATTTTGGTTTCAAATGGGATGCTTTCACAATGGAAGGTCTAGTTCGAGCCTGTGCAAACCTTTTGGCTGGGAGAGAGGGGAAAGCATCTCATGGGGTGTGTATAAAGAACAATCTTCTGGTGAATGTCTGTTTGCTGACATCTGTTATAGATATGTATATGAAATGTGGAGTTACTCATTATGCATTTAGGTTGTTTGAAAAAGCGAATGATCTTAAGGATGTGGTTCTATGGAGTGCTGTGATTAATGGGTGTGCCAAGAAAGGGAAATTTTGTGAAGCTTTGTCCGTGTTCAGAAGGATGCTGGAAAACTCTATTACCCCAAATCCGGTGACATTGGCTGGCGTAATTCTAGCTTGCTCTGGGGTGGGGTCTTTGAAACAAGGAAAAAGTGTGCACGGCTTTGTGGTTAGAAACATGGTTCAATTGGATGTGGTAAATTATACTTCTCTTGTGGACATGTATTCTAAATGCGGGTGTGTCAAAACTGCTTACAGAATCTTCTGTATGATGCCGGCCAAAAATGTAGTCTCTTGGACTGCAATGATAAATGGATTTGCAATGCATGGCTTGTATTTTAAAGCTCTTTCCATTTTTTATCAAATGACACAGAATTCATGTGTTATATCAGGAAAACACGTGCCCAACTCGATTACATTTACTTCAGTTCTATCTGCTTGTAGTCACTCTGGAATGGTTCAGGAGGGGTTGAGGATCTTTAATTCTATGAAAGATTATGGCATTTCTCCAACTGAGGAACACTGTGCCTACATGATAGGTGTTTTAGCTAGAGTTGGTCAATTTGATGCAGCATTATCCTTTCTCTCAAACATGCCTATAAAACCTGGTCCTAATGTTTTGGGAGTTCTATTAAGTGCATGTAGATTCCATAAACGAGTTGAACTTGCTGAAGAAATAGCGAAAACACTTTCATCTTTAGAGCATAATGATTTATCCTGGCATGCTTCATTGTCGAACATATATTCTGATGGTAGGATGTGGGGAGTAGTAGAGATGGCAATGGCTGAAGAAGGGTTGAATAAGAGTCTTGGCTTTTCCTCAATTGAAGTCAGGAATAAGTTGTGTCTATTTAGTTCAAATGATACACTTGCGTTCACAAGCACAAATATCAGTCATACTTGGAATTCTCTCAGTAGGGAAATGAGAGAAATTGCTTTGTTATAATAAATCGTTGGAGACAGATACATGAATTTTTTTTTTGTAGTCCTGTGTTTCTCATTGTGGAAGAGTGGAAATTTTCGGATTCTCAAAGGTTTGTCGTGGCTCACCAGTCACCATACTGAAATTGTGTAACGTAACGACAGTTCCTGTTTGATCTACCTCTCTTAATAGTTAGTAGTAATCAGTATGACTAGATGATTGCTTTTAATATTATACCAAACCAATAGGTACATATATAGTTACCAATGGGTTATAGTTATATTGCCTTCATAACAGACCATTTCTTCTTGAAATTTAGTAGCATTCGTTAGCAATAAACTAAATCCTTTAAAGCTCATGCGGAAACTTCTGCACATGAGGGTTTAGAGTTTGTGACTTTTCTTCTACTTTTTGCATGTTACTGTCAACAAAGCCAGGTGAGTAGGCCATGATTGATTGTTAGTGACTTAAAACTAAGTTGCAGTTTGGTGAGAATGTTAACAAGCTTTAAGGGTTCCATCATTGTGTCAATGATAGCAGGGATTGGGTAGTTTGGCATTGGCTTGCTTACGTAATAATATGCTTGTTGATTCAATGATAGTAACATTGTATTCGGTAGGGTGGAAAAAAAAATAAATGAAATTGTGAGGAAAAAAAATTAAAAGAGATAAAAAAAGAGTGAAAAGTAAGAATGTTTGATTTAAATAAAAAAAGTAAAAAATATTTGGATTAAAGTGATTAGATAACTAAACTCACTTCTTTTTCATTCTCATATCCAAACTAACTCACTTCCTTTTCATTTTCATATCCAAACTTTCACACCTAACAAGCAGGGAATAAAGGAGAGAATACGAGATAGAAAAAGGGAGACAAAAAAAATTGAAAGTTCACTTTGTATAGTCATTTTTTATCTTTTTTTTTTTCCTTTTTCTTTCTTTACACAAATAAAAGAAAACGGATGGGCAAAGTTAATAGGTGAAAGCCCGCAAGGTTGGCTAGTACGTAATTTTGTACATTACTACATTTGAGGCTCATTATCACCATGGGATCCCAAAAAAGAAAAGAAAAAGGTTCTCATCATCTACAATGAGATATGACATTATTCAGTGAAAAGGAATGAATGTTACTCGTCAGTTTCTTGACTAGCTAAACCGATTGATAATTAGTATTCCCTCTTAAAACTTTAAAATACCAATAAGTTACATCCATTATAGTTCATTTGCTTGTGTAGAAAGGGTACAATTTTCCCCCCTTTAATTTGCACGATAGATCATATATTATGTTTCCTGAGAAAATAAATAAAAAACGATTTTCTTTAAATAAAAATCATAGTGTAATGCATTAAAAACATTACCATATTTATAAATTTTTAATCAATATCACAAGCATACACGTTAGCATCATCTTCCAAAACTTTTAGTTTAGTACTAAAATTTTTTGGAGGCTTATAAGACAACTTGTCTAGTACACTTTTTTGTTTTGGTTTGACCATACACGTTAGCATCATCTTCCAAAACTTTTAGTTTAGTACTAAAATTTTTTGGAGGCTTATAAGACAACTTGTCTAGTACACTTTTTTGTTTTGGTTTGACCATATCCGAGTTCAGAATAAAAAATAATAACAATAAATCAAATAAGGGAAAGTGATATAGTTAAAATAAATAATTAATGATATATATAAATGAGAGAGTAAAAGGAGGGAAGAGTGAGAGCAACGAGCGAGTGAGTGAAAGTGTGAGAGAATGTCTAACCCTCAAGACCAGAAACCATGGAAGGCGGAATACGCGAAGTCGGGAAGATCGTCATGCAGGACGTGCAAGAGCCCCATTGCCAGCGAAACGCTGCGTCTCGGAAAGATGGTTCAATCCACCAAATTCGATGGCCTCATGCCCGTAACATTGACATGCATTTTCTTCTCTTTTCTTTTTCCTTCAATATTCCTCACCCTCGTTCAATGTAAATGTAGCTTTAGCTACGCTAATGCATTTCACACCTTTCTTCTGTTTTTTACTTGCAAAAATAACCCCGCCGTAGGTTTTGATTTTTTTTTTTTTATCTTCTCAATATACCGTATTTTAATCTGTATTTTATTTTCAATCAGATGTGGAACCATGCTGCTTGCATATTGAAGAAAGCCAATCAGATAAAATTGTAGGGAAATCTCTACTCGTTTGTTTCTTCGATGATAAATGTGTGTTTTTTGATTTCATGGTTTGACATTGACAAGTTTTTTGTCGTGGTGTACTACTGTTTTCATGCAGACTTGAAGATGTTGAAAACTTAGAGTCACTTCGTTGGGAAGATCAGCAGAAGATCAGAAAATACATAGAGAGTGGCGGCGGCGGCGGCGGCGGTAGCAGCAGCGGCAGCGCGGCAAAGTCGGACTCCAAGACTGTCAAAGATACTAAATGTGGTATTGAAGTGTCACAAAATTCTCGTGCCACTTGCAAGGATTGCGGTCAAAAAATTATCAAAGGAGAGGTTGGGTTGTAATGCTTTTCTCTATGTCGTGTTCCAAAGGCTAACTAACTTATTAGTGTGTGTTAATTGGAACGGATGGATTTTGTATTTTGGAAATGAGACCATGAGCAAAAACATGTTAATATTATCTAAAGATGGGGATTTTATGATTTTGGGCTTTAATTTGTCTTGTTTATCATAAGTTTACTTAGGAAAATAGCATATTTGGCTTTTAGTAATAGCTGGATGGTGATGCTGATTTAAGGGATGAAACTATAATATGCATACTTCTTATTTTTACTTCCTACTTCTAGTTTGCCATGTTTGAATTTGATTTTGATACCCAACATAATTGCTTTGGCAGCTAAAATGTTTGCTTCCTGTATTTTTTACCTGGGTGGTGTGTTACTATTCCATTCTGTGTTATATATTTGAACAAGCCCTGGTCCATGGTATTATAATTTTTATGCTATCTCATTGGATTCTCCATCTTGACTCTTGAGATTCTTGTTATATGGTTAAAATGCTCGAGGTAGTTTGTTCGTGACAAGGTACCAGAGTCTCTATGATCAAGTGGTCTCTAGTTTAATCCTTGCTGTCACCATTCTTCCAATAAAAGGTTGAACTTTCAGCACAAGGACTCCTGATTCAGGGAGTGAGTTAGAGATGAAATGTAAAACTATTCATGTGTCTTTAACAGCTAAGCTTTTGGGATAGTTGGTTCATGGCTTAGAAGAACAACAGAGTTCTTAATCCTTGGTAGAATGAGGAAGAGCATATTCATTTATCCAATTCCTCTTCAATTTTGTAATGCTTATATTCCTATAGAAAATAAAAGTCTTCTGGCCTCTTGTATGTAATTTTTCTTTAATAATTATGTAGATGGGACCATTGTGGGAGGTGCTAATCAGGGATCTAAGTCTCTCCTGAATTCTGGCTAGTGCTTTTGGGTTGAACTGGGAATTTTGCATCTAGTAAATTTTCCTTCCCCTCCTTTAACTATGAAGTCCTTAAAAGGTTAAAAAAATAAATAAAATATCCTGGGAGTGTTCAAATTAAGCCACTAATGTCCTAAATCATAATTTCATTTTGGGATTGCATGAAATCTGCCCAAGTGATGTTAGCAACAAGTTTATTCACACTTGTTAGATTTCATCTCATTCTCGTTAAGATTCTTAAAATTGATTGTCATGCATTCTGAGACCACTAAGATAATTTTTATCCCAGTGTACATTATTCAGAATTTTTCCTAATTGTTCACAAATCACAATCATATCGATTCATGCTCATATGTTACTGATGTTGGAATTGACTCCTTGCTGAATGTTTTGTATTTGATTTAGGTTCGTATATCTACTAAGCCTGGTGGTCAAGGTGCTAAAGGTTTGGCTTGGCACCATGCCAAGTGTCTCATGGAACTATCACCATCAATTGACGTGTATAAGTTATCTGGATGGAACAATCTCTCATCTTCTGATCAATCAGCTGTCAGTGACTTCGCTAAAAAGGGTGATTGATATTTTTAAGAAAGTCTGGTTTTTATTGCCATAGTGGTTGTTTGAATCTCTTTATTTTCACTGTAGTTTTAAGAATTGATTTCTTGCTCACTGCATTCTTTTCAGGTGGTAGTGATACAAAAATTGAGACTGAGGAGGGTAAAGAATCCACACAACAACAAACTTCCAAAGGTGGGATAAAACGGGGGAAGGATGTTGATAGTGAGCGGAAATCAAAAGTTGCTAAGGCCAAGGGAGATGTGTCTGTGGGCAGCGCAATGTTAGTGAAATCAGGGGAAGCATGTGATCTGGAGAAGAAAATGGAGACCCAGAGCAAAGAACTCTGGGATTTGAAGGACGATCTCAAAAAGCACGTTACAACAACAGAGTTGCGTGAAATGCTGGAAGCCAATGGTCAAGATTCATCAGGATCAGAAATTGATTTACGTGACCGCTGGTAATTTAATCTCATAGAGTTTTTACCCTGATGTTTAAAAAGTGTTTGCCTCATCCCAATATCTGCACTGTTAAACTTAATGTTTTCGACTCAATATGTTATAGTCTCTTTCTTCTTAGTTAGAAGTTGTCAATGATTTTATTGACAGTAGATTAGGTTTGTTTGTATGTTGAGTGTCCCCTATTATGTATGCTCACTTGCATTGAGCTCTATTATAATTTGTAATGGAATCATAGTTTATTCATCAAAAGGAAAAAAACAAATGCAAGCAAGTCTAGCACTTGTATTATTGTTTGGAGGGGAGAAAAATTTTCCCGATTCATTTTGTTTCCTAATTTTTTTTGTGATGTATTTTGAAAAGATTATGCATTGAAATATTTTAATTCTTCTAACTGTGATAATTATTATTATGATTTTAGTGCTGATGGAATGATGTTTGGAGCACTTGGTCTTTGCCCAATATGTTCTGGCTTTCTGCGTTACTCTGGAGGAATGTACCGGTGCCATGGCTACATTTCCGAGTGGAGTAAATGTTCTTACTCTACCTGTGAACCAAACCGTATTGAAGGGAAGTGGAAAATCCCAGAAGAAACAAATAATCAGTACCTTAAAAAAGTGTGTGAGGAAAAAGTTGTCATAAAACAAAACCAATAAATTATGATTTATGACTAAAGTTTTTTCTTACGGTTTACAGTGGTTCAAATCTCAAAAAGGGAAGAAACCAGTTAGGATATTGCCTCTTCCATCACCAAGGAAATCTGCTGAAAGTCAAATGATTGCTAGTCAGCATCATCATTCATCAAATAGTGAAAATTTGCGAGATTTGAAAGTTGCTATCTGTGGATTACCTAATGACTCAATTGTATTACTTCTTTCCATTTTTTCTTTTAACATTTATTTTTAGCACCCATTAATAAAGTCTACCACCCCCTTCCCCCATAAACATTATGAGAAATAGTCATGTTTGATTTGGATTTCTAGTATTTTGTACTCAGCTTCTGAGGTGATTTTACAGGCAGAATGGAAACGCAAAATTGATGGCATAGGTGGGGTGTTTCATGCAAAAGTAAATAAAGGTATCTGCTGCAGTGACCAATTTATGAAAATTAAAATTCCAAATTTTTTTTGCCTCGTGTACTATTTTTGTAATCTTTTACGTAACTTGTAGATACTAACTGCTTGGTGGTTGTTGGATCACTCAATGATGAAGCTGAGATGCGGAAGGCAAGGTATGGTGCACTCAAATTGTCAATCCCAACTTTATTTGATTAATTTTAATATCACTGACTTGGAAGAATTTTGATCTATAGGAGGATGAAAAAACCAATAGTCAGAGAGGACTATTTGATTGACTGCATAGAAAGAAAGAAAAGACTTCCATTTGATATGTACAAGGTTGAAATGATTGGTGAGACTTCTAGCATGGTCACCATTAAAGTGAAGGGACGTAGTGCTGTTCATGAGGCTTCTGGCCTACAGGATTCCGGCCACATACTTGAGGAAGGGAAAAGCATATATAACACAACTTTGAATATGTCTGATTTGTCTACTGGTACTAACAGGTGGGTTCATTATGTTTTAACTTCCTTTTCTTGGTATATACAAAAAAGCCTTTTTATTTTAATTGTGATTTGTTTTTATTTACTTGGTGAATCTCTCACATCACTTCCTTTCTTAAGATTCTTGCTTTGCTGTCCTAACTTTTTCTTCCCATGTAAAGCTACTACATTCTCCAGATAATCGAGGAAGATAAGGGGTCCGATTGCTATGTGTTTCGTAAATGGGGTCGAGTTGGAAATGACAAGATTGGAGGAACAAAGCTGGAGGAAATGTCAAAATCTGATGCAATATGTGAATTCAAACGATTATTCTATGAGAAGACTGGAAACCCTTGGGAGGCGTGGGAACAAAAGACTATCCAGAAGCAACCTGGAAGATTTTTTCCATTGGATATTGTACTTGTTTTTATCTTATTTTTAAAATTTATTTGTTTGATGTAAATATGTTATCATCTTCATCCATCAGGTGGATATTCAACTCACGGTTGTTACTTTGGACTTGTAGGACTATGGAGTTAACAAACAGGTCCCAAAAAATAAAAAAAATGATGCTGACAGCAAATTACCTCCTCCATTAATAGAATTGATGAAGATGCTCTTCAATGTGGAAACATACAGGTTATAGTCAAATACCTCTTCATTTTATTAGAATATATTTTGTGCAATACTGAGTCTTTAGTTTTGTAGAGCTGCCATGATGGAATTTGAGATTAATATGTCTGAAATGCCACTTGGGAAACTGAGCAAAAGCAATATCCAAAAGGGTATGTTAACACATTATTTTAAAACTTTTTATGGGCTATAGTGGTTCCCTATTTCGTTTGATTGATTGATCAAGCAACCCAATAGGGTTTATTAAAGTAATAATAAATGTTTGATATTATGCTGGTATGCTTCCTCTTCCCAGGGTTTGAAGCATTGACAGAGATACAAAATCTGTTAAAAATTAGCAATCCTGATCCATCCGTCAAGGAAAGCTTACTCATTAATGCCAGCAATCGGTTCTTCACCATGATCCCTTCTATTCATCCACATATTATTAGGGATGAGGATGACTTTAAGTCCAAGGTGGTACTATTTTTCAATTTGGGGTTTGGTAATGAAACATGAAATCAATTGATTCTTTTATTTTGTGTTAGTTCTCTACTTGCAACAATGACTCGTGGAAGTTAATAATTTTTGGCACTCTCCATAAAACTCAAATATTGAAATAATATTATATTTGAATTTTGAATACAGTAATGAAGAATTTATACTGCACCATCACATGATTTTTTGGTATACTGTCTTGCAATTTGACCTTGGGTTTTTAATCTCTAAAAGTTAGTTAGGAGTAAGGACTATTCAAACAAGACATGTGAAATTTTTAGTCTGTTTGTTTCAATAATGTTCAAGGAATGTCAAATATATGAATGATATAAAAGTTATCTAATTCTATCAGGACTATTCCTGATGACTTTTGCTCCTGAGGATTGACACATTTGATTCCCCTTTATTATAATTAGAATAGTATGGCCTTTCTTTTGTTTTAGGTGAAAATGTTAGAAGCCCTTCAAGACATTGAAATAGCCTCAAGATTAGTTGGATTTGATGCTAACAATGATGATTCCATTGATGATAATTATAAGAAGCTTCACTGTGATATATCTCCACTTCCTCATGATAGTGAAGAGTTTTGCTTAATTGAAAAGTTTCTCCAGAATACTCATGCCCCCACACATACGGTATGATTATATTTGGTATACAAGTGGGTGTTTGTGAATTATGTCTGACGTCTTTCATTTCTCACAAGTCACAATGTACATGTTTCCACTATCTTTGTAATCCATTTATGCAGGACTGGAGTCTTGAGCTAGAAGAAGTTTTTTCACTTGAAAGGGAAGGTGAATCTGATAAGTTTGCTCCTTACAGGGATAAACTTGGAAACAGAATGCTCCTATGGCATGGTAGGTTGTGGATATGTGATGCTTGCTATACTAGTTACTTGTATGTTTGCCGTTGTGAAATATTCTCCTATGACACAAAGAAAGAGTTGGAAAATATAAAGAAAGGAATGTATACAAATTCTTGTATCTGATTACTCCATACAAATGTCATGATAATATAATACTAGACCAGTGACCAGAGGAGTTTCAACTTTCAAAGGCTGAACTTTTAGGTTAAAAATTCTTTCATCTTTTCAACAAAAACAATCATATGGATGGCTATTTTGTTTTCATGTGCTATCCGCAGCTGTAGATGAAAATATGTACAAATTTGAGTTAGACACCTATGACAAAAATGCTCTCTATTATAGGTTCTAGGTTGACAAACTTTGTGGGCATTCTTAACCAAGGACTCAGAATTGCACCTCCTGAAGCCCCGGCTACTGGCTATATGGTTCTATCTATTACTCCCCTCTCATGCCTCCTTTTTTTTTGCTTATACTTTTGGATACAAATACCTAATTAACTTTCCACAGAAGCACTAAAGTCTGAATATTTTGCATTGCAGTTTGGCAAAGGGGTTTACTTTGCTGACCTGGTCAGCAAAAGTGCTCAGTATTGCTTCACTGATAAGAAAAATCCTGTTGGTCTAATGCTTTTGAGTGAAGTTGCGCTTGGAAATGTCTATGAGCTCAAGAAAGCTAAGGTCAGTCTGTTTTAATCCAATTTGTGCATGTAGCTTTTACTTCAGAGAAATAAAATCAGTTTTAAATAAAATCATTTTTAAATAAAATCAATAAAGTGTAAAAATTATTATTTCCTCCAAATAAGTTAATCCAAGCAATCACTGTGGTTGATTATTTGTAAGTGCATACACATTCAAAATGAGCCACAATGCTGCATTCAATACTGAATTTCTTATGTTTTTTGGGCTGTCATTGGGGTTTATGTTGTATTTATATCTATTAGTGGTATATACTCCATACCCCTTTTTTTTTTACATTGCCTTGCTATGTATTACCCCTTTTGGTACCTTTTATCTAATATATATATATATATATATATATATATATATATATATATATATATATAAATATGTTGCCAATTTAAAAAAATACTGAATTTCTGCCTAATGGATTTGCAATAATTTTTTGTATCATACTGATTGTTTGTCCTCTGAGAAACAGTATATGGATAAACCTCCCGAAGGAAAGCACTCTACTAAAGGACTGGGCAAGAAAATGCCACAGGAATCGGAATATGTAAAGTGGAGGGGCAATGTCACTGTTCCTTGTGGCAAACCAGTGCCATCAAATGTCAAGAGTTCTGAGCTCATGTACAATGAGTATATTGTTTATAATACTGCTCAAGTAAGTTTCAAGTCTGGTGTCTTTGCCATATCATGCTAATGAAGCAAGCTAGGATTCTTGTAGTTTAAATTGTAATAAAATTTAGTGGGAAATTTCTACTGTCATTGCTATTATTGGTTTGCAGTTTTGATATATTTTTGCAGATTAATTGGGATTTTTTTATATTGAATTTTCTTGTAGTTGAATTATAGCTATGTTGAATGACAAACTTTTATTTGATTATGATAGAAATAATGTGCAACCGAGATAAAGAAAGAAGAATGAACAAACAGATTTAATGTGGAAAACTCTTGATGGGAAAAAACCACAAGCATAGGAGAAACAATTAACTATATTGAAAATTGATATAATAGAGATACAAAACTACTAAAACCCTAGCCCAAAAGCATACAGGTTCATACTGCACATCTCTGACCCCCAATCCCAAAAGGGATTAATGGTGGGATTTGGTCTTGAGCCTATCGACCTAAAACCTCTGCAGCCACCACAGACCCCAAAAAAATCTAAAAAATATTTCTTCATCAAATTAATTGCACTATAAGCTTTTCAATCTAGGCTAAGAATTGGGTCACCAGATATAAGATTATTTGTAAAAAAACTATTGTTGGAAACACTTCAGTTTCAGAGATAAATAACAAAAGTTAAGGATTCTTATCCCTGTGGTAGAAAGTACACAAACTGTTAGCAAGTATGGTGCCTGGTTTTGTATCTGATTAGCACGAGTAGTTGGTTGTTCTTTGTTTTTCCATTGCCATTTGTTAAAACTTGATTCGTGACATACTTGCACGGTGCTCTTTTTGAGTTTTTTTGGATTTATGATAAAGCCCAAAATGTTGTATTTCCTTTTCTTCTTTTGGTAATCTCATGCATGTGATTGGATGTGAACTTTTGTGCAGGTTAAGATGCAATTCTTATTGAAGGTGAGGTTTCATCACAAGAGATGAGGACTAGAGAGAAGTTTCTTGTTCTGGGGTGTCATCTACACTAAGCAGTTTTTTGACCATGACTAGTACGTAGTACATCTTGGATTCTCTAGAATTATCTTGATAATGTCTCATTTTGAGTTGACTAGAGATATTTCAACGGGTTTTTTGTAGGGCATGCTAGTGCAGGGATGTATTAGTTGAAACCCGTCACTTAGACCAAAAACATCTCATCCAATTTGTGATCTGGTTATCTGTATAGAACTGCTATTTTAATCTCAAACTTTTTATTGAGCTCTTCCCTTTTAAATATGTGTTGCATCAGTATAAGTGCTTTTATCATATACAAACACAAATCAGTTAAGGGTTTTTTTTATCTTACCAGTCTAGTAAATTTTCAAATAGGTATGCATAAATAGAAGAGCTATTTCCCTTCCTCTGTGAAGGAGGTACCCTGAAGTTGATAGGCTTTGTTATGAGGTTTTAACCAATATTCAGAAATAAGAATCAAGTGCATAGAAAGAGCTAGACTGGTATGGCCAAAAATAAAAAATAAATAAATAAAAGCTACCCTGGTTATGTGGCTGTTGCTTGTGGGGACTTTTGTTACACAGTATTATGTGGTCTGCATGTGTCATGTGAAAAGGTGATGCTATTAATCAATGCACCAATAATGTTGATTATGATATCATATCATGAGTGTATATAAAATATGTGAATGTTGCTTGCATATGCGTATCAAATCAAGTTCTCTGATGTTGGTGAGAACTTAAAGCTCAGGCGGCTCTTAGTAAGAGCCATGCATGACATGGGACTCTTCATGATTCAAACAGCCATTTCTCATTGTCAAGTATGACGAACTGCTGTCTCTTTTTATTTATTTTTGATTATGCTTATTATGATGTATGAGCCATCTCTACTTATTGTGTTTACTGATTTGTGATTTGTGGCTTATCTTGCGTCACTGACTAGTTCCTACCCACAAAATACATTATACAGCTGGTTCTTAGTGCCAGAATGTAATGCAGGCTAGTGTTTTTTATTGTTAGTTATTAGCCAATTTATCGTTTCTTCTGAATCTGGTCCAAGTATTTGGACTTTGCAAATTCATAGTGGCAGGTTTGAAAATTGTAACTTTATGTATAATATTAAAAAACAACCATTTTGAGTCCAGTCTTTTGAGCGTGACTCAATCAAGAAAGTGGTGCAGGTGATGATGTGAGTTGATTTTCAAAGTGATTATATTGCCGAAGAATGCAGATTTGATTTTAGATTCTGATAACGACCTTGAGATATCTTATGCTAGATGAATCTTTGAGTATATCCCCGTTCCTCTGACCGAATAGACAAAACTGCATGAGATTTGAATTTAATGATACACCCATCAACCAAAAAAGAATAATAGTAACAAATTAACAACACTCTTCTTTTCAAGTTAAAAACATGCAGCATGTTGAAGACAAAACCCACCTGTTTTATTTTTTTTGTTCACAAAAAAAAATCAAATTTCATTTCGAAATTTAAATTCTTTTTAAAGTGTGTTAAACTTCCTCGGTTGAAACAAATTAGTCTGACTTTAAGTTAAAGGATAATTACATGTAAAAAATTACTAGTATATATGCTTTGGGAAAAACTATCAAGAAATAGCAACTGTGAGAAAGCTTCCTTGCTTACTGTCGTATATCTTTTGCACTTTGCAGTTTCACGTTTCATTTTCTTTTTTTCTACACGTTTCATTTGTTCTGAGCTTCCTTTATTTTTTCAATTTTCTTACCATTTATCTACTCCTTTAACAATTCAGTAAAACATGATTAATATGATAATATGAAAAAAAAATAATTAAAGGATCCGCTAAAAGTATTTTAATAGTAGAGGTTAAGAAATATGAGAGATAAAAAAAATAGAAGTCAGATAATATGATAACGTAGATTTAATTAAAAATTTAAAAGTATTTTTAAGGATTCAAATAACTGTACTAATTAAGTTAAAGAACACTAAAAAGTTAGTTAAGTTCAAAATAATATGTTAAGTTCAAAGATGAAATTAAAAAATTTATTTGTAGACATCTGACATTATAGAAGATAGATAGAAATTACGTGATAAATTTTAATTGTCATGTCATTATTAAAGACGTCATATAGGCATGCATGGTAAGACAAACATCTTAAGAATAACGAATGAAAATTAACAATTACACTAATTTATCTTTTTTTCACATTTTGATATCTAAATTTAAATTTTTTATCTTTATACAATTATCAAAAGGTCTGACATTTTAAGGACTAAACTGAGTATTTATCTATTTTTAATATAACAAATGCTTTATACTTTTGTACAACGATTGATAAACCCTTTTCTTAATTAAAATATAGTCTAGTTAATGTGTATAGTAAGAGAATTAAAATAAGTACTTGAGTAGTTTTAGTACTCTGATGAGCTCATGTTAAGTAGGAAGTTGTCGGTAGAGTTTACAGGCAGGTGGCAGTGTACTAACTAGAGTTAGGAAGCCACAAACGACAGCAGTTCCCAGGTGCGGCGTTCGGCGCAAAAATAAAAATAAAAACTACTGATCAACCAATTAAATAATTAAACTAAACCAAAACCATACCAACCCCATACAATTAATTAAAGACATGCACTACACGAAACAAATAATAGTACTCGTACTATACTACTATCAGCTTCTAAACGATACTAAAAAGTAAATAAATAAAATAGCCATGAGAGTCCAACTTACATTAACTTAATTGGTCTAAGCCCATTCATTAGAAAAACCAGAGGTTTATTGCTTTCACCATTTACAAATGTTTCCTCTGAACCCTACATCTGAGGTTCACATGTTTCCATTCATATTCTTATAAGACTCTTTTATGCACCTTATTCTCACTGTCCCACTTCCCCTGACCCCTCACTCTTCCATACTATAGTCCTCAGATTTTTAGTTTGCACCATTTCCTAGTGTGCCCGTGTGCCTACAAATTTTATTCACTTCCTCCCACTCAGGTCCTTTCTTTTCAAACATAAAATACATATCTTTCTCTCTCTCTTTGTGTGTTGGTTATTAGTACAATTATACTACTACTATACTATGGCTTCTGCTAGTGGAAATGGTGTCTCTAATGGCTCTGGCTCTCCTTGCGGGGCATGCAAGTTCCTCAGAAGAAGGTGTGCTTCTGATTGTATCTTTGCACCTTACTTTTGTTCAGAACAGGGCCCTGCTAGATTTGCAGCCATACACAAGGTATTTGGTGCCAGCAACGTTTCAAAGTTGCTTTTGCACATACCAGCTCATGATCGTTGTGAAGCGGTTGTCACAATCACTTATGAGGCTCAGGCTCGTATTAGAGACCCTGTCTATGGCTGTGTCTCTCACATTTTTGCCTTACAACAACAGGTATACCATTATATGTTCTTACAAAACTCATCTAAACTACGGAACTTTATGTTACTTTTTTTCTGGATATGATAGATCTTCTCATGTTCATTTTTTATGTTTATATATCCTGATAGACATCAAATAAGTAACGCATTAACACCTATTTAATGTAGGAAAAAAATTAAATATGGAGTTCTAATGGTGTTTTTTATGTTGTTGTCTAATTAGAATTGAAGTTTTGTTTTGGTAATCTACGTGTAAACATTTTTATTGAGATAAAACTTTAATTCTAATGGGAGAACAATACCAAAAATACCTAAAATATTGTATGTAGGTTTTATTCTTTTATGGCTTTCTATCATGGAGGAAATATACATAAATATCTAAACATAACAAGCCACTCGTTCATCAAATTCTCTTTAGTTAGAACTTGGTAATTTTTTCTTTCTTGTCTTTTCTTTTATATATGTTGGAAATTTGGAAAACCGTTCAACCAAACTAGCTACTCCTGTCTTTATCTCTTGCTTGAACTCTAGCTACCTATCTTTGGCTTCTATGATTCCTCAAGGGCCATTACTCCAACAAGAATAATATTTATTATTATCATTGGCTATATAAAATAACACACCAGTCAATTTATCTAGAAACAAACAAATTCTCTAATCACACTCATTAAAATTCTGACTTTTCTAATTTTCTTACATTTTCTTTTTTGTTGAAATGCAGGTGGCACGCTTGCAGGCACAGCTGATGCAGGTAAAAGCTCAGCTGACTCAGAACCTAGTGGAGTCCAGGAACATAGAGAATAATCATCATTTGCAAGGGAATAATAACAATGTTACAGGACAACTAATGAATCATCCATTTTGTCCCACTTACATGAATCCTATATCTCCTCAAAGCTCACTTGAATCAATTGATCACAGCAGCATCAATGATGGAATGAGCATGCAAGATATACAAAGCAGAGAGGATTTCCAAATCCAAGCTAAAGAAAGACCATACAACAACAATGACTTGGGGGAGCTGCAAGAACTGGCACTAAGGATGATGAGGAACTGATTAATTATGACTAGGTTAGCACCAAAGCTAGCCTTTTCATTTTCTAGAAGGGTGTTCCTTGATGTTTAGGGGGGGATGGTCTTTTGCTAGTGTTGTATATATAATGAGTGTCATGAAGAAAAACTGGTCATAACTGATGATAAGCCTAAAGTTTAAACTAAGCATTAGGCTTTTTTCTGTTTGTGGATTCAATCCAAAAGAAAATTAATTTTTTGCAGCCTAGCTAGCTGAGTCTGTCTCTCTCTTTCTCTATATATATGCGTGCTTAATGTTTTTGCTAAAATTAGCAGTGGTTAAATTTGAGTCTAGAAAATAATGTGGTTTTTGTTATGTGAACTACAGTAGAGCATAGAGACAGTCTTAAGCAAAAATGGCAAAAGGGAAGCCTAATGAATAGGGGTTGTCATAAATTATATATTATGCATTCTTTGCCTGTCAAGCTTAAATAATTATGGTGCGTACCTTTGAATTATGAGTTGTCCTTCGTTTTTTCCCTCGCTTAATGGGAGATTTTTTTTTTCTCAACAAAACCACACACTTAATTGAACTTTCTAGATGACATTGCTTGACACGTTGAAATTTATGTTTTATTTATGATGGAAATCCCCCATCTAGGTTAATTTGGATTTGTTAAAAGACAAACACATACTGGTCTCAGCTGTACTACTTTAGCGAATAATCTCTTTCACGTTTCTGAGGTGTTTGGCGACAAAAAGTAATATCACAAAGTACTTTACACACTAAGCTTCAATTTACTGAAAAATGAATTATAAACAACACTATCTTCTATTGTATTTGATAATTTGTTAATTTTTTTATGGAGGGAGGGGGAAGCAACAAAGAGACCAAAAAGAGATCATGCATGAGCCTTAATCATTGCATATTAGTCCATATAATATAAGTTTGAGCTTTTTTTTCTCTCCCCATTTTATATATGTTGCAAAAAAACCGGTGAGAGGAACTTAAGTCAAAAGTGATCAAGATGCCCCATCTTCTTCAACATGTTTAGATCCAAATGCAATGTTCCCTTGGGTGCATTGATGAGACATTTTTCTAAGAATTCTTTTTGCAAGGGGGCTAGAGGGGACTTGGATGCTACCATTATAGTTAAAAGCAAGCACAACCCAAGGGTGAGTATATCCAATGGACCCTAATTTACTAACAGGTAGTTTTACCTAACATTACTATGCTAATCTAATTGTAATATCAATATACCAATGATTTTGTAATCGTACAAGTAGACAAAGTGTCTCCCGGGTTGAATACATGGGCAAGATCACTATTTTTATTTAACCAATTAACCTCATTCTATGGTAACATCAAATAAAGAGCCTAATCCTATAAAGCGTTGCAAGCTAGGGAACTAGTCGGCAATATATATTTTAGAAGTAAATGCTTTGATTCATTTGGTAGAGCCATTAAGTTGAATAAATTTAGTGGGGGGTGTTGGCACTTTTACGTACGGTGATGATCAAATAATGAAAGAGTTGTAGTAATAAACCGACAGAAATAGAGAACCGTACTATATATCGAATCGATTCGGTCTTGCAAAGTGCTGTTCTTGTGATCAAAATGTACTTTTAAAATTAACTTGTTGGTTAATCGTGAAACTATTTTATGATTTCCTTGCATGCCACTCAAATATTATTGGTGAGTTCGTACTAATTTTGATCGGTAAAATAAAACCAAGCATGCATTGTGTACCTTATAAATTATTTAATTAAATACAGAAAATATAATTTGGTCTTAGACTTCTGCTCGCACAATAATAGGTGATACCTTGCATAGGGGAGACAAGACTAGTAGACAGGGATCTTGTTCAACACTTTCATAATAGAGTTCAACTATGGGGACCATATACGCAGAAACTCGTAGTGAAGCACAAGTAACGGATCAAGAGTAAGAGAAATTCAAGTAATATCACCTAATTAATAATGAGTACTCCTAATGAAAATTTGCATGTGTGTGTGTCCAATGAGATATAAATTAAATCTGAAATTTCAAATCATTGAAGTGTCTTTGCAAACGAGTTTTAAGTCTTAATTTTCAATTGGATTCACTTCAATTTGCTTCCTTAAAATAAACGCTTCTCAAATCTCAAGCATGTATAAAATTATTATATATATCCAGGAAACAGAACTAGAACTAGCAGAAAGATCTCCTATGGTTATAGGCTTATAGGACTGTAAGAAAATGAATGAAATGTGCAGGCCAATATTTGAAAGTTGTTGTTTAAGTATTAATGGACCACCTTTAGAACCGGCTACAGAAACTTGCATATGGACAATAAAATAAGCATCCTAAGTCATGTCACAATGATTTAATTAATGAAAAAAATATGTATATAGATAATCAGTCCAATTAAACGGCCATTAATTCCATAATTTGTCTAAAAGAATTAAAGATTATCTTTTTAACTAGACTATTAAGAAATTAATTAAGGAACTAAAAACAGAAAATATTTATTGTGAAAATAAATAAAGTCATGAACATCGGAGAATATAATTTTGCATATTTTAATTAAAAAAAATCCTTCTTTTATACTGTAATTGCTTAACTAATATCATAAGTACATTGATTAATATTTATCATTAAAGAATGACAAAGCAGATAAAAGAGCAATTAAAAAAAACTTTTAGCCGGACCATTATTTGCACCAGAGAAAGTAATTAATATATTGGCAGACCCATTAGTTTAATTGGAGATGAGTGATTATGATTAGCGGAACGTGAGAGCAAAAGTTGTTCCAAAAAAGTAAAATATGGGACCTGTGCTAAGTGAAGATTTATATTGGTCTTTACTTATTCTGATGAGTTGCTATGTGATAAATAAAATAAAGAAATAGAGTCAAAAGACGGGAGTAGAGAAGATAAGAACAGAGTGCAGAGTGGTATATATATTTCTTGCCATACTCAACAATTTATATGTGGAAAATATATATATATATATATATATATATATATATATATATATATATATATATATATATATATATATATATATATAATCCGTTTACACCAAGTGTAAAATGTTTTACACAAAATTTTTGCCACCCAATTTAAATAATCTAAAAACTAAAATTAATTCACTTAAAAAATTTAATTAGCTAATCACCAACATTATTATTTCTAATTAAACGAATTGATAAAAATCATTAATGACAACACTAAATAATAATTTTCGTAATATTTGCCAGTCTTATTTACATAAAAAAAGATTTAAAATATTTATCATTTGTGTGCTAACGAAAATTGAAATTTGTATCATCATCCAAACTCTCAAAAGTATAACTTTTCATGTCCTCCACTTCCATGAACAACATATGTTTCACAATTCAATAATTAATATTCCTGAAAGATATAAAAAAACAAATATTAAAAAGTGAAAAATAATTATGATTTTCTGTGAATTTTTTTTATAGTTAATATCCTCTTTTATGATCATATAAAATAGTCCAGTATACAATAAAAGCATTACATATGGATAGGAAAAAAATAATTTTTAGTTATTAATAAACTCAAATCTAGTATAAGGAGTGACCAACCCCCTTATATATCACATAACCCATGTAAAGAACTTAGCAAAAGAAAGATGTTCATGGATGATAAATATTATTTTTAGCAAAGGAAAACGTTATAGATAATAATTTTTTTTATAGAATTCAAAATTTTGTTTTGACAAAGATAAAATTGGCAAATATCATAAAAAATATTATCTGGTGATATTATTAATGATTCTGATTAATTAATTTAATTAGAAATAATAAAATCATATCTCATGATTTACTAATTAGAATTTTTAAATTTTTTAAGTGAATAAATTTCAGCTTTAGATTATTTAAATTGAGTATTCAAATTTGGTGTAAAACTACTGATGTAAACGGATCCTATAAATAATTAAAATTAAGATTAAGACTATCTTTGATAACATTAAAACTCGCTTAAGTCTGATGTATGATTTTTTTTAAGCGAACCACACGGTCTACAAAGCTATGATCTACGTGATAGTTGAAGTTGGATTTACGCATTCTTTTCATATATATTCTTTAATACCCGCAACAACTATAATTCTTAAAATCAATGAAGTAAAATGAGTAGATAAAATTAATAACCCTTTATAGATATTCGAATTCCTTAATTCAATAGTTTTTTTAAAGTATCTATAAAATAAATTGAGTAAATAAATAATAAAATTATTAAATTAATTAATACTTATTACATAGATTATTCCAAAATATAATAATTTATTATAAATATAATTAAAAATATATGATTATTACATATTACATATCTAAAATGTTTTATTTATCTGAAAGAATATCTTTAATTTTTCATTAATTAGATCAATAAAATTAAATTTAATATATATCAAATAATACAAATATTTTAAACATGGAATACAGATGAATCATCATCAATTATATATGGGAGTCTTGTAAATTATTTTAATCATCACCAATTATGCAGTATGTTTTTGATCCCCGGGATTGGCCAAAGGACTGCATATTGGTCCATTCTATTAATTTACTCCTCCTGCGTGTTAAGATTTAAAAGTGGGACACACGTGCAACTTTAATGTTTGATTTAACATGGATGTCACTGACGTTTATTAAACACGGGAGTTTATCTTCAAAAGAAACAAGTAGCTGCCTTTCTTGTTTCTTATAGCAAAATAATTTTCATTTTTACTGTATCAGTGATGTGAAGTAATTATTTATTTTATTAATGATTAATTTTTATTAAAATTTTAATTAATTATTTTTAATAAATTTTTTCTTTCTAATTATATAATTTTATTTACAAGACTTAAATCTAAGTTTTTATTAACAAAATTATTCAAACTAACAACATATTCTTTGGGAATAAATCTGTAGCTAGTATTGTGGGTAATTGTCCCCGCTAAAATTTTAGTGCAGCCTGTTATTATATATACTATTATATTTTAATTGATCTCACTTTATATAATATAATGTATATTTAGTGTTTCCGTTCATATTTTATGTCATATAATTCTTTATGTAATTCCCCTCATTGAACAATTGTCCTCATAATTTTGATAAAAACATTTATAAAATTTCCTATGATAATATACTATATTTTTTGACAAAAAATCAATTACTTGTGTACTCATTGAAAATAGAAAAATTTAGTTTATTTGTTATAGTCTATCATGTATTTGTTATTTGTTTTTACCAAATGCATTTATTTTTGTTTCTGTTTTATATTTTAGTTACATAAGTGTCAAATTAATTGTTACTTGTATAATCTTTAAGTTATAATCTTTATTGGACATGCATATCCTTAAATGTAATAAGTAATGAATATAATAATTAAATATATAAAATATTAATAATTAAAATTTATTAAGAAAAGAAATTGTGAACTCGCATGCATAACCCTGTTTTACTTTTGTTATTCAATATCTTATGAAAGTTTTTTCTGCTAGGAATATCTAAAAATCTTATGTCAAACTATATAAGAGATAGTTAAGACAAATTCTAACATGGACCTATGACTCAAATGCTCATGATGGATCAGTGCAAAAAAAGTGGTACTGTAGCTAAGTATGATATGATTGATGGGATGAGTAAACAAGTTTTAACCCTTTAGGTTCATAATCAGTTCCTCATCATCCTTAGTGCCAATTCTTGCAACTCCCCCAAGTCATTGTTGTTGTATGGTTTTTTTCTATAGCTTGGATATGGAAATCCTTTCTCCTTTGTATGTCTTGCATGCTCATTCCATCATTGATATTGTTGTGATCAATTGACTCAAGAGAGCTTTGAGGAGATATAGGTTTCATGTAAGTGGGATAAAATGGATGGTTCATTGGTTGTCCTGAACGCTGTTATTATTCCCTAGCCATTGATGATTATTCTCTATGTTCCTAGACTCCACTAAATTCTGAGCCAAATGAACCTTCACCTGCATCAGTTATGTTTGCAAGCATGCTTCCTACATTTCAGCAAAAAAAGTGGTATGTTAGATATCATTTAAAATAAATCAATGATAGAAATACACACAACTGCCTTTCTCCTATTAATTATAATTTTAAATTAAAAAATCATACTATATCAATGAATTGTCATTTTTAACCCTATAGGTTTATAAGCCACTTCGTTCCTCCATGTCTTTTGCGATTTTTCTTCCCCAAAACCCATTATCAAAATTGTTTCAAAGATACCAGTGCTACAAAGTTGAGCACCATGCCTTTACGCCTTTTCTAGTTGACATTAGACCTCCGTCACTCTAAGGTTATGTTCGACAAGGTATTTCAATTAACTTTTACTTTTTTTTATTAGTTAAAAAATTCATTTAGTTGTTTGATAAACAAGTTTTTTTTTAGTAACTTTAGCGTTTTTTGAAACGCTTAGCTATTGGCTTCTAACTTTTTATATTTTTTTTACTTTTATCCTCAATACATTATTCATTTTCCTTGTTATATTTTTTAAATAAATCATGATTTTGTTATTTTTTTGTCATTTTATACTTTTCAACTATTTCGACAGTTAATTTTACAGTACACTTCTAATTTAATAAGTTAATTTTTTAGTTACTATTTAACTTTCCAGTTTTCCAGTTTTCCAGTTTTCAACTAACTTTTTAGTTAATTTTTCCGAACATAACTTAAGTCCCATATGGTCACGTCGTCACTCTTGTGAGACCCGATTGTGGAGCAAGAGGTGTGCGATGGTGTTGTCACTGTTGTAACATCTCTGATTGTCGACTTCTTGACGGCTCACATACTACAACATTTCACACGATGACACTTCACTCAATATTCTTGTTAGTCAGAACCTAATATCAATCAGAACTCTCTGTAGGTAGCCTTTTCTGAGACCTCAACAATCAATGTCTGATTTTTTTCAAGATCAATGTTTGTCTCCACAAATCAATATGAGACTTTTTAGCATGTTTTATCCTCACTCACATTTTTCGAGAAAACTTCCTAGAAGGTCGCCCATCTCATAACTGCTTCAAGTCAAACACATTTAACTGTGGAGTTCTTACTACCAAAAAATAGATGCATCGTGTTAGTATATGTAGTACCAATTAATTCTTTTAAGTTATCATCAACTGTACAATCTCATACCTGCACAATCTCTAGATCTCTCTCTTTCCGGTATGATTCATCGGGGTGTTACAACTGTAGTGATCGTCCATGACTACGGAGAGAGGGAGGAAGGAAAAATAAAAAGAGAAGAAAGATGATGTCGTCAAGGAGGCTATTGTTGCTCTCTATTTTTTGTGTCTTTTTTTCCTCTATTTTTTTTGCATATGCAATACTTCTTATCCCCCAAAATAGTGACCTCAAAACCTTCTCCTAAGTTAATTTTGTGTCACAAACACCATCCTCTGCGTATTGGGTGTGTTGCGGTTAGTAATCACAAGGGAGAAATCAAAGTTAATCACAACAAATTTAAGAGGTGAAAAGGTGTGAGCTTTTAAAGTGTTACTAGCAATGGAGTCATACTATGCACCACCACCATTCTATGGCAATATGTGACTTTAAAGACTTTTAAATATTTATTTAAAATTTCTAAAATAAAAAAATGACAAATAGAAGAAAATAGTAGAAACCACTCAAGATAGAAATGTGAGTCATAATAATTAGAGGAACATTTTCAATTTACCACCGTCGTCATCCTAGAGTTTGCCACCATCAACTCTATTTTATCTCTCAAAACAATAATTTATTTTAAAGAAGAGTACTTGATAACTATTCACAAACAATGGAGTTGCCTTGAGACTTAAAGGGTTTTGACTTTCAAGCTCATGAGCAAAGAATATGGCACTGTTCAAAAATAATTCAAAGAAGGTTTAATTTGTAATTTTAATTTTTAAAATAAAAAATATTTACTAATATTTAGCTATAATACTCCTTTGCATTGGTCCATCATGAACCATTTGAGGCACTAGTCCATGCTAGAATTTGTCAATGGTTAATGATTGTTTAACTAAAGTGTATGACTCGTGTCATGCACCGGTAAATATTGTTTACAAATGTTCCCTTTGAACCCTACATATGAGGTCCACATGTCCCATTCACATTTCTTATAAGACTCTTTATGCTCTTTATTCCCATTGTCTCACTTCCCCTGACCCCTTCCTTTCCCATATCATAGTCTTTAGATTTTTAGTTTGCACCATTTTGTAGTTTGCCTACAAATTTTATTCACTTCCCTTATTCGGGTCCTTTCTTTTCACATATAAAACACACATCCATCTCTCTCTATTTGTGTGTTGGTTATTACTATTATACCACTACCATACTATGGCTTTGCTAGTGGAAATGGTGGCTCTAATAGTTTTGGCTCTCCTTGCGGGGCATGCAACTTCCTCAGAAGAAAGTGTGTTGTTGACTACTTCTTTGCACCTTAATTTTGCTCAAAACAATCCCCTGCTAGATTTGCAGCCATACACAAGGTCTTCAAAATCAATTTAGAATGATGATGCAATAAGAGAAACTTGTCCTGTAGTGTTGAAAATATGGAATCGATAAAAGAACGAATACAAGTTGAAAAAGATAAATTCAATTGAATTCAATATATTGAAAAAGGTTACTTGATGTTCTTGAATAGGATAATTCAAAAGAAAGGCAATCGAGAGCGTTAAATCAAACGATCAGAGTAGCATTTATCAAGCGGTTAGCCAATATTCAAATTTGGAAAAGGTGCAGAACAAATGGCAAGATCTAAAATAGTCAATTTATTTGGTTATTAACATTTTCATACTTCTTGTATACCATATTTTGTCGCACTTATTGCTTTTCGGTTCTACAGAATGTTGGGCGGTCAAGAGCTAACATGAGAATAAAGTAGGTGTAGCGGAGATGAGGATGTTGCGGTGGATGTGTGGTAAGACTCGACAGGATAAAATTAGAAACGAAGCTATTAGAGAGAGGGTTGGAGTAGCGCCTATTGTAGAGAAGATGGTGGAAAATAGACTTAGGTGGTTTGGGCATGTAGAGAGAAGACCGGTAGACTCTGTAGTGAGGAGAGTAGACCAGATGGAGAGAAGGCAAACAATTCGAGGCAGAGGAAGACCCAAAAAGACTATAAGAGAGGTTATCAAAAAGGATCTCGAACTTAATGATTTGGATAGAAGTATGGTACTTGATAGAACATTATGGCGGAAGTTGATCCATGTAGTCGACCCCACCTAGTGGGATAAGGCGTTGTTGTTGTTGTTGTTGTTGTTGTATTGCTTTTCGGTTCTACAGAAACATGTATGTTCTTGCCTATTTCTTTAATTTTCAATTCTAATTCTATCTCTATTTTACTTTTTATGACTCCTTCTCTTTTAGATAATGTTTCTTCTATCTATAACCTATTCTTCTATGTATGACACATTATTTATTATTTTTTGAATGCTTTATTATAGAATTTTATGTTATCATAAATGTGTTAATGTATTTGTAATGTTAGTTCAAGTATTTTTTATGCATATTTAGAAAAAGTATTTACGCTTGTATGAATCAAGTATTATAACCCGAATACTCATTTTATACTTAGTATAAAATTTGTTCTTATAATAAGTTTTTAGAAAGATATTGTTTCTTAAATTGAAATTCTAAAGATTGCTTGTTTGAAAAAAAAAAGGAATCTTAAGTGTTTTGATTTAGTATAATTAGTCCTAAAATTAAACTTTTGTTTGTTGATTTAAAGTTTTGAATCTAATATCAAAAATTCTTGATCAACACCAACTCATGATCATTGTAAAGTAGCTATCACAATCACTTATGAGACTTAGACTCGTATTAGAGACCTTGTCTATGGTTGTGTCTCTCACATTTTTGCCTTAAAACAACAAGTAATTATATACTATGTTTTTACAAATCTCATCAAAACTTTTGAACTTTGTTACTTTTTTTTCTAAAAATGATGAATATTGTCATGTTCATTTAATTTTGAATTGATATGAAATTTTGTATATATGTGTATATACACACAATTATTTTAAAAAAAACATATTTATGTGCATGTACACGCACGCATATGCACAAACACACACATATATATCCACACACATGTATATTGTCCCTAGAACTTAAAATTCTAGGATTCGTCCCTAATATTAGTAAAATAAAAAAAATAAAAGTTTTGCAAACATTAAAAAAATGCTTTAAATTGAATGATAGATGCGAGAGGATTGAAATATGGTTCAGATCTTTATTTTAAGATTGAACTTATTGAATAATGATTACTAGTATTTTGCATCATTGTAAATATTATTTTTTTACTATTAAAGTTTTAAAACTTTGGAATTTTTTTTTTCAAAATGGAATCATTGAAAATTCTTAAATATTGGAGTACTACAATATTAGAAGATTCTTTTACAGGAATGCATATTTTTTTAGGGAATGGATATTTTTTAACGTGGTACGCAAAATTGGGATTAATGTTTAGGACATTAGCACCAAGTAAATTAATTACTTCACATTCTAAAAGAAAAATTCCTAAAACAATGACAGACATTAACTATAGAGGACCAATATTGATATTTTTCACTTTACATTACTAAACCAACTAGAACAAAAATATAGGGACTAATCGCTAATAGGCATCTGTCCTACCTTACCTAATTAGTTTTAAATTTTAATATCATTCTAGTCTGAAAAATTATCAATTATTGTAAAATTTAGTTTGTATTAGTGTGTTTATTAGAGGTGTTTGCATATTGGATTGTATCAGTTATGAAGAAAAAAATCATTCAATCCAATCATTTTGGTCTTGTTGATTTATCATTCAATCAGTTTGGCTTAAAATTGTAATATGATTTGATCCCATTTAAAGAGGTTTGGAATTTGATTAGTTTTATTCATAGTTTTTTTTAGAAAATAGTAAATAAAATATAGTAATATATATATATATATAAAATAAAAAATAATTTAAAATATCAAATATTTAATTTATATGTCATTATAAAACTAATGATATAGTATATTTATGTATCTTAACTCAAATAGTTAGTAAAAAAATTCTTTAATTGAATATATTTTCATAAATAGGTATAAGTTATATGATAATTTTACAAATATATAGGAAATGAAAATAAAAATATGAGTGATATTATAATTTATGAATGAAAATATATACATATGTAAGATTGGATTAGATTATATTGATTTTTAAAATTAAATTTGATATGTGATCCAATATAAAAATTTGTTTTTCAAATTTTGATCTTTTCATTTTTAATTTATTCAGTTTTTTGAATCGGTTTATGAATACCTCCAAGTGTTTAGGACTAGACAACTACATAATAATATATGTGATAAGTAATGTGTCACATCACACATTTGTTGTGAGGTTAGCAGATGACTAACAATAAGGATTAACTTAAGTGACATAATTTCAAGAATTTAATTGTTATTTTTTAATTTGGCTTAATACATAATTTATGAGGTTCAAACCACTTTCATCCAGGAAAAAAAGAATACTATATTAACCCTCCTATCATGGTTTACAACAGATTGAATTTAAGGGAAAAAAATCCACAATCCAAACAAAATCAAAGAGATCAAAAGCTAATCTAGCTAAACCATGTGCAACACTATTAGCTGATCTTTTAGTGTGCACTAACAAACTGTTCAGCCTAGAACTCAAAAGATCACTATTTTAATTTTCATTATTTAATTTAAAATATCAAAGATTAACAAAGGGAGAGACACATTTTACTGCTTAATTATCATTATAAGAATTTTAGTATTCAAGTTTTGTTTTGCACATTTTACCATTGTGTTTTTTTATTTTATTTTCACACATTTTATCTCCAACTTTTTTCTGCACATTTTAAGATCATATTTTTTCTTTGCATTTTATCAGCTTATTTTTTTAATTTATGTGTATTTTAGCATGATATTTTTAATTTTTCACACATTTTACCAACATGTCACTAACAAAGCGAAATTACTTTTAGGGATACATCAACACTTTATTACACATTTAACATATGTAAAATGCACAAAAAATAGTAAACATGATGTAAAGTACATAAAAAAATCAAATGATAAATTTTACAAAATAGAGATAATTGAATGGTAAAATGTTTAATTAAGCATTTTAATTTTAAAGACAAAAAATGTTGTACAATTTTATAAACCAAAATTGGCATTTCCTCATCTATATGCACATGCATGTCAATGAATATTTTTGTTTTGTATAGCATAGGTCATTGTTACTTCCTTTTATTTTGTATGTACACAAAATCTTACTAAAAGAGGTAGAGAAGAACATGAACTATCAAGCATGTTGCTCCATCTCTGGTTTTCTATTATTTATTTATATGATAATAAAAGAAAATATTCTTCAAAACAGAAAATCAGAGACAAAAAGCATGAATCAATAATTCAGCATGTAAGTTCATCCATGCCCATGCCAGAAATAATAACTCACTTGAAATTGGATTGAGGTTAGCCCTATACTACACCATAAACAGTTAACACAATCTTCTCTTGGAACAAATCTAGGTGGATGGGGGCTTTGTACTCCAACCAAGTACACCAAAGACCGCATAAACCACACACTCCAAAAACTTTTGCCCTCCTTGTTTCAATTAAAACCTTAAATGAACTACAAGAAACGGCATAAAAGCGAAGAGGGTGGGTAAACTACTATTGACATCAACTATTCACATTATATGCTATTTTTTTTATCCTTTATGGATGCCTGATTATCAAATTTTCAAAACAGGTTGTCCTGAAACCCTGGTGTTAGACATGTCTAAGCTTGTTTGGTCAGTATTGACTGTTGTGAAGCAAAAAGATCCACTTTCTAGTGAGGTAATTACTCTGCAGTAATATATTTTTTATATTTTTATTAATATCTCTAGGAATATTGTTTGTGTGGAGGATTGTAATTCAATCTTCTCCAAGTTCTGTATTAGAGTTGGTTGCCATAACCGTGATTGTTGATTTTGAGGCTGTTTGAATATAATTATATAAGCATTAAGGATTTGATCCTGTTCCTGTAAATTTCTTTTCAGAGATATTTATAACTAAGATAGAGTTAGTTTAGTAACTACATGTAACAGAAAGTACAGGTGGCATAACTATGTGCTTAGCCTATAACTGATTAATACAGCTGGGATACTAAGAGCCGTAGTTCCTCTTTTGGTCTCTATGACAGAGGTCTCAACTAAGAGCCGTGGTTGAAATAGCAGTGGCCACCCCTGGAAGATTGAAGAATTATCAAAGGTCAGGTTTCCTTGCTTAGTAAGGGGGATAAAATATAAAAATTCTAAAGATATACGTAAAGTATTGCCTGCAAGGTTTCACCTATCACCATCATTATTGTTCACTGTTGACTTTTCTTCGCTGTTAGCTTGATCTCCTACTTTTTCCTTTATTTTTGTTTCACAACTGTTTCAAGTAAAAGGCCGTATACCTTTACATATGAAAAATAAAAAATAAAATCCCTCTCATACTGACTCCTTAGTCGTGACTCATGAGTGTTCAATTGAAGTGTTTGTTTTAATTTGTTTCCTTGTGTGTGGGTGCCTATCAACATAAAAAGAGTGGAGGAGGTCATTGGGAGATATTTTAAATTTTCTTCAAATTATAGTCCTGTTTTTATAAGCTGGAAGAAGAAAATAAAATAATTTTATTTATAAATTATAGTTAACTTATATGTAAATTAAAATTTAAATTTAAAATGTGATCATTTCTATAAATTAATTTATTAATAAGCTAATTTTAAATTATGAGAAAATTATTACATTTTTTCATATTTTCTTTTCATACATATGTTTATAGTAAAATTTATCTCAAAACATGACTATATTGAATTTTCTCTCTCTTTTTTGATTCTATGACTTATCAATGTGAACAAACAATCCGCTATCACACATTATTCTTCGTTCCTTATTTTGAATTGCATCATCTCCACTCTTTTTCTTTTTTTACTTACTCACATTAATATTAATTTGATTTTTTTGTAGCATTAGCTTTACTACATGAAGGCAAAGTTGTATTGGGTGTCTTGGCTTGTCCAAACCTCATCCATTGGCTCCAATCAGCAGCATTATTCTTCAAATAAAGTTGGCTGTCTCTTCTTTGCTAAAGTTGGTGATGGAACATGTATGCAAGCACTGGGTGGTTCTACACAAACTAGGGTTGGTGCATTTCAACAAAGTCATGAAAATCCAACAATGAGAAACAACATCTTGGTTTTGAGTATTGTACCATCATCACGGAAATTAATCACAATTTTTTAGAATTATTTTAGGAATAAAATACAATTTAATAGAATTTATCATTGGCAAAAAGGAGAAACTATTATAAACATCTAAAGAAAATCATACAATAGAGAAATAAAAAAAGCACATTCCCCTTATAGTAAATTCTTCCTTTCTTAATTCATCAACTAGAAAAATGTCCAATTTTTTAGGATTTCCACTCAACTTAGGAACACGACAATTTGACAAAATTTTTGCATCAGAACACCAAGTGGTCCGTCAAACACAATCAATCCGCGATTTAAAACATAAAAATAGAATTACATTTCATAAAACAACCCAAAAATTAATTCTCTAGGAATCCCTACACATGTTCATTATAATCTCAAGCTGTGAGTAACTCATTCCTTACCTCGAAGTAGTCGCTCAAGTGTTTTTCGTTAGCAATAGTGACGTTTATGGTACTCTCTAGAACTCCTCCTTCGATTGCTCTGTTAGAGTTCTTGAGAATCAGAGAAAAAGGAACAGAAATATTTTTACAAAGTTGCTCAGGGTTAAAAGTTCCTTTATATAGAGAAGAAACTTATGACCTAATTTTTTTTATTCTTATTTTTATTTATTTATTCATTTATTTATTTAAAAGAAAAATCAAGGGATGACTGTTACACAAAGCGCCACCAGTCAAGAGGAGATAAGGTTATATATTTGCGTTTCCCTCACAAAGGATACCATGAAAAAATATGGGATCATGTTGTTGGCAGCATTGTTGTGATTGACTTGTCTTTATCATGTTCTTTAGAATTGGTCTTTGGTTGGTCTAATAATGGATGGAGAAATAAATTGAATACACTACCTTTTTTTTTTTTTGGTTGCCCGTGGAAAGTTGGGTTGGGGTAGGGGGGTTGATTTTTTTATATACTCCTTTCCCTTCCCTTCAAAGTAAGACACCAAGCATGTATGGTTATTTTTCCTTACTTAGTTTGTTTCTAAAAAACAAGAAAAATATGCTAAATAAAGAAAATTTGTAAGGGTATAGATATTACTAGAATATTGAAAGTTTGCTTGTTGGGGGAGTGGCATTGAATATATACCTAAAGAAAATAATTTTTTATTTTTTTTTTTATAGAAAAGTGACATTCTAAGATGATTTTTAGGCTAAAACCTTCTTAAAATCTTTACTTTAATATTAAGACGGTTCTCTGAAAAATCGTTTTAAAATGTTTACTTTCTAAGATAATTTTTTTTCAAAAACCATCTTAGAATCTTCAAACTTTTAAACTTCTTTTTTTATTTTAAAAATGACATTCTAAAATGGTTATCTGAAAAGCCGTCTTAGAAAGTCTATCCTTCTAAGACTTTCTACGATGTTTCCTACAACGACAATTAATATCCGATGTAGAATAGCTTTTTTGGGGTTGTGGGAGAAATTAGGTAGGTTAGACTCTTTCATATGAGAAATCATAGTTAGAGTATGCAAGTAGATGTAGGTAACAATTGAAAAATTATTGAATAGAGAAAAATCATTAACATTACATAAAGAGTAGTTCTGATAGGTTGAATCTCCAACATTCCTATAATTTTGCATTGACAATCACTTCAGTGCTCCGAGTGTTTATTTTTCTTGCCCTTGCACACGCTAGCTCTAGTTTAATTTTATGTCAATTGCTTAAAATTTGTTATATATACAAATCTAAATACAGTTAAAATTCCTGTAAATTCGACACTTGATCTTATTATTTTAAAATACTACTTGAATGAATTAGTACATTTACCAAGGAGTTAACATTTTTACCTTTTTCTACTTGTTGTTTGGTGTTGCATGATTTGGGTCATCATTAGAAACTAAGTCCGACCATCTTTTAAATCCTAAATGTGTTGGGCTTGGAAACAAAGTCCATGTTTGCCTTAGGTTGCTATTTTAAACTTAGTCCATCTTCTCCTTCTTGTTTTCTTTTAACTAGGTTTAGATTTTTTAAACATGTGTCTGTTTTATTCATCATTGATAACATAAAGACTAATAATATCTGCAATATTTTCCCCCATGAAAATAATCCGTTTAACAATCAAACATTTTCTTAAGCGACTAACTATTTTTCTAAATTATCCTTTTAACTAATTTTGATTTTTATCTTATTAAAATTACATATTTTCTAAAATTGGGTTGTTAGTTATTGTGAGATCCTTGTGATTTGAGGAACAACTGTGATCAATAACTTGATAGTTCTCAACTTGAGACAGGACCGGTATGTATTGCCCAATTTTGTCTAAATTCTAAAAAATATTTTCATAGAAAAATATATAAAAATGAGTTGCTGATAATAACTATTTTATATTGACATCTTATTTTTTACTTGCGAGAACCAAATTCTTTAGAAAAACCCTAAACCATGAAAACTTAGTAATCTATACACCCTTTCAAAATAAAAAATAAAAAAACCAATGAATCTTTTTTTTAATTTTTATAAAATAATGCCTAATTAAAATCAATTAATACACAAGTATTTTTTAATTAAAAACCTGCGTAACCCATGAGTTCGTAATTGCACTGAAGTAGGAGAAAAGATAATCATTGCCAAAGTCAAAATAAATTTTCAAAATTTTTCTCTTTAAATAAAAATAAATATTAAGCTTTTCATAGATTTATTTTGCTTTATTTAAAAAATTAAGTAATAAAAAATTCCATTTCCATATTTATTTTTCTAATAAAAGGGATGTTTTTTAAAAATTATAAATAATTTGCACAATTAACCTTTTTAATTTACAAAAAATATAAAATATCTTCTTCACATTTATACTGAATAATAATTAATTTTCCATTTCTCTTGTGTTTTTCAATAACAGGAATTTAATTAAAAATATATTTAAAATTTTATGGTAATTAGATTAGTTGTTAAAAAAATCCCAAAAAGATAATAGTATTTTTTTTATTTGTTGAAAAATTTCTTTTAAAAATGGATCACAATATTATTTATTTATTTTAAGAAAACACCCTAAATGTTCTTTCACAACTATTTTTCAGAAATCAAACATTTTCTTTAATTGCCGGTCTTTCTATATCACTCTACCTGGAATCAAGTTGAAATCTAAAGCATATAAGATAAGGTTGGGAAGAGATCACAACTTTCAAATTATAATATAACAACAGTTAAGAGAGTATGGACCACCATTATAATTAAGTAGAAGCTGAATCCAACGGAAAAGGCATATCTCAGTATATTTGAAAATATGGCGAGGCACTGAGTGAACATGGGTCACGATGATAAGAAAAGAAAGCATATTATTCTCTGATAATTATAGTCAAACATGCACTGTACCAGCCCATTAAGACAGCAGAAAATGAAATAAAATTAATGGGTACAAGCGTGATACTAGATTGCATGGTATTGGTAGCCAAATATATGGGAACAATTAAGTGAATGAACTTAACTAGTTATTTATCATTAATTCATAGATACTATATCCCAAAAAGAAAAACGCTTGTAGTTTGTCACACACAATACAACTGTTTCTTGCACATATATTTCATATCATCACTAATATATATATATATATATATCTTATATGCATTATTCTAACGATTCCCCAAGTGAAGTTTCTTGGCAATTTCTGCATAAAATTCAAGGTGTTTCGTTTCCTTGAAATTATTGGATCATTAATTTTTTCTTTTTACTTTTTTATACATGGATCTCTGTTTGCAGTCTAGGGACAACGTTTATATATTCAAATAGTATAAATAAACTAATGTGGCGTGGGAGACATAAAAATTCAGATTTAACAGTCACTATAAAAAAGAACTAGATGATGGGGATACTGATGAATTTGCAGTCATTATGTTCATCTTTCAAAATGAGGAATATATATATATGCATATCGCCAAGGAGAAATCAACACCGAGGCTAACAAACGGTGTTACATATATCTATCAACTTTTATTCACACAGGAATAAATGGGTTCTCTCACCTCTCAATTCTTATCCTCGATTAGGACGGGACGTAATAATGTACACCTTACAAAGTGTCATTTTTTATACATCTTTTACACAATACATAGATTTAGAATTGTAATTAATATTCTTATTTGTATTGAAATTATTTTTAATATCTCGTTTATCATTCCAACATTTCATATATCATTATTTCTCTAGTAATAATCAAATATTATTTTAGAATTTTAAAATAACAGGTAAATAGGACTAAAAAATTCTTCTTAAATGTTGACCAATAAAAAAAGTATATATATATATATATATATATATATATATAAGTCAATCCCTGTTGGTTATTCTTCAATTCCTTGCGAGCACCATCCCAACTACAAGCATTTAACGTAGATGTTGTTGTCTTATATAGTCCAAACTAATTATAAGGCTATTTTTTCATATGGAAAGAAGCACTCACTTTAATTTGTATATTGGAGGACCTAGAAAAATTGGTAAATGATGCTAGGGACACAGAGTTCAATTATTTTCATTTGGGGTATCTTGGAAATTTAAAAATCTGGACAAACAAACAAATTCATAAACATGCATATTAAACAATCAGGAAACAATATTAGAAAAAGAAAATATCAGTAAGTGTAAAATGGAAAGTTGGCTTCGGAATTCACAAGAACCAAGCAGATACAGGAAACAATATTAGCATTTGCTTATATTTCTTCAAGATCTTATCTCCAAAATCAAGGTAACAACAACCAAATTTTGTAGTTTCATAATGCACTTCAGTATATATAATTACACTAGCTTATCTGGTATGATGAAACAAATTAAGGTGAATGGGGAGACTTGAAGAAATGCAACAAGTATCATTATGAAACAACCGAAGTGCTTTGCCCAGAAAAATTCATTCTGGGAGACATGTTGTGTCTGTGCGTGAGGCATATATTTTAGTTGCATTAATTAATTACTCTGAGCAATATGTTCTCTCTCTTTCCGCAAATATGTTCCTTTGCCCTCCAACCTAGGGATTACTTGTTTCCGAGAATTAAGAGTAACTTTGTTCCATATAGGTTTTCTGAATTAATATATCAGTTACTTTGGGATTACCATATTCCCTGGCCTATTCCAAATATTTGCCAGTGTTCAAACCTATTTTATTTGACAAAGGAAAGTTAATGTCAGAAAGGTATAGGTGACTATATCTTTTAGGTCAAAATTTAGGATATCTTCACTAGGTCCATAAACAAACCCAATTTAGCTCATACAAAAACCAAAGTTTCATCACTAAGAATTACACTATTATTCTAATAAATACTAATATTACACTAGACTAAACAAAACAATACTAGGATATTCCATTCCAATTATATATATGAACATTTATAGGCTACCTAAGGTTATTTATGGCAACAAAGTGCATGCTTCACCACATGTAGCATCAATTCAAAATTGATAAAGTTGTCTTCGCCAATTCTTTCACGCAGACTCTGATCTTTCATGAAGCTAGCTAGTTTGATTGTAACCAAAAGCCACTTACTGAAGGTTATCATCCTCTTCATGAAAGGCCCCACTGCCTTTGCATGTCATAGGACATTGAGTTACAACTCTCTTCAAAGCTAGAAAATGAGATGCTTTCTTCTACGGTTCCTGAACTTTCATAATTTCCAATAGGGTTTGGCTCCATGAGACTATTAGTGTTCCCATAATAGTGTGTTGAGGGATTGGTGGACAAGTTAGGGAGAAATTGTGAAGCCATGTTGGAATTTTCCATTTGGAACCGACTTTGAAGATCTTGAGGGAAAGTAGTAGGTTTTCCAAGGAGTTTCTCATTAGGGTTTTCAGTGGCAGAGGCATTCAGATAGATCTGACCTGCTTGTTCCCTGAGATAAGCTAGCTGAGCTTGTAAATTCACCACCTACAAAGATCAAAGCAAAAAAGTGGCGTAAATCAGTCAACTATAGTATAAGCAAAATCAGCTAGGGTTTTCAATTATAAAGCTATTAACATCAATGCTTATGAGAGGGAAACAAACCTGTTCTTGAAGTGCAAAAATATGAGCAACACAGCCATAAATTGGATCCTGAAGTCTAGCTTGAGCTTCATAAGAGATTGTGACTGTGGCTTCGCAACGGTCACTCACAGGGAGGTGAGCAAGGAGCTTTGAGACATTGCTTGCACCAAAGACCTTATGAATGGCTGCAAAATGGGTAACACCCTGTTCATGGCAAAAGTAAGGTGCAAAAACACAACCTCTCACACACTTCCTTCTCAAGAACTTGCAGGCTCCACAAGGAGAACCAGAACCAGTCATTTTGGGGGGTTAATTTGTGGTATTTAGGGATTTTGGGGTTGTTTCCGAGTCTATTCAGCTTTGTGCAAATTATAATCATTTATCATCATCTTTATATACACCACAGCAAGAGGAAAGGGTGGATTAGAGTAAGGAATATTTAATTAATCTAGGTCCCCTTAATGGCCTACAGTGTTCATTATTTTTCCCCATATAAAACACTATCTTCCCCCTCTACCGAAATTTTATTTGTCAGAAAAAATGAGATTCCATTCAACATGCTTATACGACAAAAGAGGTAACATTAACCAAACCCATATTTTTTGATGATTGGATCTATCTGCTCTTGTCCTTTCTTTTCTGAATAAAATGTATTGGTACCATGGTCCTTGTATATATATGCAATAGAGTACTGATAGCCGCAAGTTCATTTATTGGACTACTTATTTATATATACTTACTTGACTGTGAGAATATGGAAATGGAAGAAACAGAATTCGATGGGTTATTTAATAATTGTTTACTTATTAAGAATCAATTGTTACAGGCTTACAGCTTTTAACTTATTAGTCAATTAATGTAGATGCCGATTTCTCTTGACCAAAGACATTTGATTGAAACTTGGAAGCAAGAATTTTCTTCCATTATGCGACAAAACAAGAATGCCCAACTATTACCCAACGCAATTTTTTCTCCTCCTCGCGTTTCTTAATTATATATATATATATATATATATGTATATATATATGATTGGTGTAATTAACAAAAAGATCATGACACTATGAGGAGTGCTCTGTCGTCTACACTGTGATATGGTGATATGGGCAGTTTAGAATACACACACACATTTGAAGTCGGAATCTGATCTTAGTCTTTAATATTGTCAGTCTTAAAAATTTATTTTTATGAGCATAATCTTAAAACTCTACTTCTCATTGTTACGCTAAAAGGTACCCAATATATACCATGATAAATCGAAGGAAAAACTGGGAAGAGTATAGAAATGATTTTTTTATTGATAAATAACAATTATTAGTATAATTAATTTTTGTTATAATTAACAGAGAAGATCAAACATGTAATCCTTCTCATTTTTTCTTTTTCCTTAATCATTCAACTAATATTATATTTTCTGAGTATAGAAATGATTATATAACAACCAAGGAAAAAAAAACTTAGTTTAAAATTACACAAGGGTTCCCCACATGCTACATATTGTCCAAAGGAAAGAGAAAGAAAACGTGCGTGTAAATATTTTTTTGGCATTAAAACTGGGTTTATGTCTACATGCGTCCCTTTAGCGATTTACAGTTGTTCCATGGCTTAAGTAAGCACGCCTTATAAACCTAAGTTGAAAAAACAGAGAAAGAATTAAGGGCTAGTAGATGTTTGAATTCACATTAAATATATCTAAAATCATATTGAAATATTAATTTAGATAAATATCCATAGTTAATATATGTTTAAAAATAATTTTAAGTTCAAAATTGATTTTGAATTAATTTTGTATTGAATAAAATGAATTATATTAAATTTTACTAATAACTTGCATTTAGAATAAAATATTAAAATATAAATCACTTTACTTTAAAATAAATTTATCAAAATTAATTTTATAAATGCTCACCTTAACACACACAGTCACACACCATCAAATTAAAGTTCAATATTTATTTATAGTGGCACAAATTACTATGGTACTTGTATTGGCAAATTTTTTGGCAGAAAGAGCATAAGTGAATGAGGAGTATTTCATTTGAGTTTAACATGAGTTTAAACAAATAATTAATTGTCCTAGCACACACTGCCAAAGTTCAATAATCTGGGGACAAGTTGCCTGTTCGAGGGGCTCTCTCTAATACGTTAGTGGGGATTAGTGTTTTCAATGAACAGTTCGATCGACAGTGTTATGGTTGTTAATAAGATTGATTAGAAATTAAATATGCGAAAAATTAATCATCAACATTAATTTCTTGGTGGATTCTTGTTTTGGGAATAATCATTGTCCTCTAATTATACAGGTAATCAAAATGTAAAGCAGGCCAAAAAAAAGTTAAAACAAATGACACTGAAAAAAAAAAAGAAGATTCCAAAAATGAATGAAACAAACGATTGTGACACTAGTTGTGATCATCACATAGAAGCTAATCAAGACAGAGGGAGGGGCAAAGAGATGTGATTTGTTAGCCCTTTCCAGACTTTAAATTGTTTAAGCCTTCGAAGTCATGGTTTGTCGAGCAATACCGTATAAATAATTAATTATTATCATATATTGTACATATACTCTTTCAAAACATTTAAACACTTTCTTGTGTCGAGTATAGGCACCAACATGTAGGCCCCTCCCATATGTGCAATGGGCCCCGCATTCTATATTAGCTAATAATGACGTTCTAACAGAAAGCCGTAAAATAAAATAAAATAATAAAAATAACTGCTTAAAAGCGTATCACTTGAGAGATAATTGAGAGAAAGTGTAAGGAAAGATTAAAATTTAGCTAATGGTAAAATGTATGAGTTTTTTTCGCTCATTAAGGATATCTGTTACGTGATAATGAAAGCATCTAAATTAAATTGTATGTTAGTTCGCAATATTTGGATTTTATTCTAAGTTGTATTTCTCCTATTCTCATGAATGAAACAATACAAGTTTTTAGTGTGAAAAAAAGTTGATAATGAGAAATTGAACTTTTTAAAAGTATTAAAATTATTGAAGTAGACTTTATATTACACACAGAAAAAAAAAAAATCTTTCTCATATTCATAAAACAAGAAATAAATTTTAATCAACATACTTAAGAAAGTGTAATATCGGATAATGCATAAGATATAAGGCTAGTGCATCGCATAAATGGGTGCATTGGGCAGTATGATATCACCCTATATATCGAATTGATGGCTATTTTTAAGGGATCACATTCCGTGTGAAATCTACGTTATAGGAGGATTATTGCCTATTCTGACTTTGCTCGTGCTATCTCTTTAGTAAATGGTACTAATATTTTTCATAAGTTTATATCTTGATCACCATAAAAAATCAAGATCTTTTCCAACCTGATTGAGCAATGTTTCTTCAACACACTCTTAGAAATTAGGATGTTTATGTGTCGGGTTAAATTTGGTTAAATTTATTATTCAACTCAATAAAATTTTATGAATCGAGTTGAGATAGATTTCTATAATTTTATTAAGAGACTCAATTATAAATTGGTTGATACTATTACATATATGATTTTTAATAATATTTTTTTAATACTTAATGAAAATGTTAATAAAAAATTTAAAAAACATTTAAAAAAATATTATTAAATATAAATAAATATTATTAATATGTTTTTGTGATATTTTATCCATAGGATAGTACATTTCGATCAATTATGTAATCTAGTATAAAATCTCAAACTTAATTTCAATATCATCATTGCAACTCTCAAAATTTTAGACCAGTTTTAATCATATATATATTCTGAAAAAAAATGAGCAATATATAAGCTAATTCATGGTTTTAGTATTCTCTTAAAATTGAAAACTATTGATCAAAGGAAGTTGAGGGTGCGGAGAAAAATGAGAATTAATATTTGCATCTAAATTTATTTTTTTAAGTCTTGGTTGTCCAATGAAAATGGCTCGAATGGCTTGCCAACAATGAAACTCAAATGATATGGAGGGTAGAATTTTGTCCCTCAAAAAATTCCACGATTCAGAACTTTTCTTATATATAAGTGTTCGGGCGTACTTACCTTCTTCATGTCTGAAAGGGTATTTCTTTGTACCCAGCTTATCAATATAATTCTTTTTTTTCTGATAAAAAAAACGTGTGTGTTCGTACACACGTATATAAAATCATTTATTCTATATCAATGGCAAACAATTAATTTTAAAAACTTTAACGTTTAAAAGGATTTGATATTTATATATACATAATGAACACGAGGCTTATCTAAATTGAATCAAAGAGCTGCTCTTATTAGTAAAAAAAGAAGTTAGAAAACATAGGGTAGATAAAGTGTATCACTCTACCCTATATATGGGTTCCATATTGCATGCGAAACAGATAGATGTGTACTCACCAACAAAGACATTTTAAGTTTTAACCCTAAATATGCCTCAATGAAAACCAATATCGTCCTCAAATCAAGAGGAATAGTTGTATGATATCATCAGCCATATACTTGTTTGCCACTTCCGCATAATGGCATAAGAGCGTTGGAGACAGCAGACATATGTACACACAAGCCTGTTTTATTATTGTTAAAAATTATAATTATAATTATCCCCATGAGTCATCAATGAAGGTGTGGCTTAACTAATATATATATTTGGCTTGGAAAAAATTAAAATAATAAATATAAGTTATTCAATTTTATTTAAATAATTAATATCAAAAGAGAAATGGTACCATGCTTTTTAAAATAGTCATATGACCACTAATAAACTTTTAAGCTTAATTATTTTTATATATTCCAAGTTTATAGTTTTTAGATTATTAAAATGAGAAATGTTTTCATTATACATATAAGAAAGAGAACAATGGTACATACACTATTTGTCTATTTGCCTAAACACTGGACATCTGGACATTTGAATGTATCAAGTTTAAACAAGATTCTTTAAATGAAATTAAGGACCATATTGTCTATTAAGTAATTTTAAATGAACTTTTTCTTATTCGATCGTGCAAAACGCATCTTTATCATAACATAGTGTTTGCTCTGGATTTTATGGTCCTCCCATATGAAGACATAAATTCAAAATGATTGATTCAATCCAACTGATTCTTCTGTTTCTTCTTTTTTCTCCAGGTCACATGATCCAAAGTGGATCACCACAACACTCATTCAATAGACTATTAAGAGATCCCAGAAATAATTATTTATTCATGTTGTATAATTTATTTAAGAGATAATATATTATTTCACTATGGAGATAAACAGCAACCTGAAACAAAGGAGAAAGAGTAAACACCAAGAGACTGATAAAATAAGTTGCTTGCACAAAAGTTTATAGTTAATGACTCATTTGAACATCAATCATGAAGAAGAGATTTTAGAATCCCACCACCATATTTCTAGCCTATGACTTCACGTTAAATTGTTGTCAATTTTTTATTTAAAAAAAAAAAAGTTATCTTTTAACAATGGATTTTGAATCGTAATAGTCTACAACGTTATCTGTTCTCTCAACAATGATATATATATATATATATATATATATATATATATATATATATATATATATATATATATATATATATATTCTCTTTTTTCCTTAAAATATTTACTAAATTTTCCTTTTACTCTTTTTTATACAAGACAGGAATTTATCACTATTATTTTTGCTTTGTTTTCACTCATAGGGTAGGGTTTTATTATTTTTACATTTTTAAATAAAGGATGTTTTTCTTATTTTTACCCTTCAATTTTATTACATAAGATATTGAAAATAATATATAATAAATTTATTTTATTTCGTTCTTATTATTATTTTTGCATAATTGTATATTACGAAGTTTACTTAAACAATCAGACGATTTACAATATTTATTTTATTACTCTAGCATTATACTTCAATATATTGATATTGGTATATGATAGATTAATTTACTTTATTTTTATATATTTTTTTGAAAAATATATGTTATGTCATCTATTTTAACCATTACACTAATTGACATAATGAAAGTATGATGTCCACTTAAATGTTTTTTTTACTTTATTTTAAATTTGATTGAAAATACTTTAAAAAATATAGTATAAGATTGTTAACTTGTTGACAAGTGCACCAAATTTGTCACAAGTAGTAAAATACTCGAAAGTTCGAGTGTCGAATTCACACGAATTTCGTTTGTAATTAGATTGATGTGAACCCAATTTACAAGCAATAGATAAATAATTTAAAATAACACATAAAGAAAGATAGAAAATAAGGTAAAGATTTAAAAGAAAAGATAAAATATTTAAAGATAAAATATTTAAATTAAAAGATGACAAAGATAAAAAAATAGAAGATAAAGAAAGATAAGATAAGAAAATTAAAAGATAAAAAAAATAAAAGATTAAGATGAAAATAAAGACAGATAAATCCAGAATATGATAATGTTGGGACCTAACTTGTCTTATTTGTCTAAGATGTTGGGACCTAACTTGTCTTATTTGTCCATAATGTCTCACGATGACAAGTCTATCTTACTTATCTAACTCCCAAATATCTTTGCAAAGACTCAATAGATAAAATGCATCAAGTTCTAATTCTAGATGTTTGCTTTGATGTATAGATATAATGCAATCATTCTATGTCTAGTAATAATTTTATTAAGATACTCTTTTCTTTTAGTTCTATCAAAAATTATTCTCTGTAGGACGACTAATTCTAGATGTTTGCTTTGATGGATGGTGTATGGTGGTATTTTTTCTCTTTGGCTCGACTCCCTTTTTATAGTTGTTGGAATGAACTTAGGTCTAATGCTAAAAATCATCCTTATTCATATTTTTTATATTTTCTTAATTTTTTTCTCTTTTAATCCCTCATTTTCATATCTGTAAGCCATAAATAATGAAAATATCAATTTCTAACATTTAAACCAAAAATAACTGCTAAATAAATATTTTTAAAGATATTTTTAATATATTTTTATTATAAAAAATAACTTATATTTAATAGTTATCAAATATTAATAGAATACAATACACAATATAAAAAGATATAATGGTTTAAACTAAAAGTGTAATTAACCAATTTATAACTTGAAAGAGTTTAAATTTACTTGAAAAATTATAAATATCCAAAAATATTTTTTATTAATAAAATAAAATTAAAAATAATATAAAAGTATCATGTATAAACATGTCAGCTTCTATTATTTTATATTCATCATTAGTTGTTTTAATAGATCATTTTACTAAATATTTATAATTAAATAAATTAACTTAACAACTTTAAGCTATCATTAACTTTTTACGCTTTATTTGGTTTTTCAGCTATTTTATCAAATATGGATCAAGATGCTTTCCATTTCATTCCCAGCACCACCCAACTAAATAATTGAATTACCCAGCCCTCATAGCTTTTGTCCCATAAAAATACTATGTACGTGTACGAGTTTGTCGGTGTTTTCTGACAATAGATAGAAGATCGAAGAAAAAAGAATAAACTACTATTAGTCTCTCTAAAAAATTAATATGTAAAGAGTTATTATGATTTAATTGAAAAGTTGCCATATGCAGGTGCATACGTATATATATCTTTAATTAGTTAACATACATAATGCCCCACCATGACCTTCAGACAAAATGTAGTGTATGCTCTGCAAAAATTGTACGGGTGTTTTCATAGAATTTGAAATTGAGTGTATATATACAAATATCGAACCTCTATTAGAGGTTTTGGTGTTTTTCTTCTTCTTCTTTTTTCCTATTGTGGCAGTAACTGGAAAGGAACAAAATGGAAACACTTTAACGGAGAAGATGTTCTCCAACTAATGTGCTTGGAAGAAGAATCCATTTTCTTTGATATATAATTAATTAATTAGCATCAAGACTCAAGAGACGGATCCGATTCTCCTTGCAACCAACCATTCTTTCCCACTTCATTAGATGATGTAATTTTTTATACGCAATTGCTAACTTATCTTTTAGCATGTTTCTTGTTTGTTTTATTGTCGGGGGAACTTTTGTTCATACAAGCAGTTTCTTCTTCTTCTTCTTCTTCTTTTTTTCCACAGAACAGCTAGCAATCTAAGAGTGCACAAAGGGGACAAATACCAACTATATTCACCTGCATATAAATGTAAACTTTTTGTTCTTTATTCTTTGGTCTGTCTAACAATTTCTTTTTTGTTTACTATCAGTCCGGTTATCTGAAATTCACTGCATATAAGTATATAGAGCTGGAACAATTTCAGTGTTCTTTATTTTTTGGTTTATTAATTTAATATTTAATAATTCTTTTATATAAAAAAGTAAAATAATATGATAATAAAATATTATTCTTATATTTATTTTGTTCTATTATACCAAAATAATCTCATATCGCTTAAGACCTACTTAAAGCTAAATTTATATATAAACATCACTCTCTTAATTCACTGAGATATTATTTAAGGATAAAATTGTGAGATTGAAACTAACATTTCTTTCAAATCAATTTGGTCCTTTCATGATCAAAGTAAAAAAATTTAAACTTAAAAGATCAGGTCTTAAATTTACCGGGCAACTCTCTTAAAACTATCCGCATTTTATCTATAAAAAATTAATTATCTTCTGTTGATAAATGATAAGATTAATAAATTCTAAAGTGAAAGAATTATAACTATTAAATATTGGTGATGACTAATGAAAGATTTAACCGTCACTAAAAAAAATACTGAGACCGTTCATCACGAGGAATGCTTACTTTATTTCAAATTGTTGGATTATTTAGCTGTAGATAAGCATTAATTAATCATCTAAAATATTTTTTAATCGTTAAATATATTTATTATAAAAATTATTATGATGGAACTATAAATTTGGATTTTGTTTTAGATGACTCCTGATGAACTGTGTCACTTATGTAGTGTCGATCTGTTCAAACTTCAAAGGTCCTTGCTCTCATATGAAGTAATTATAAAGTTCTTTTCCATTTGACAGTGTTATCAAATTTGTTTCAAACCTAGTTGTCTCTTTATAATCTTTTTGTTTATCTCTCTTAATTGTAAAAAAAAATAGAATTTCTCAATAATTTATGTGTTTGAAACTAAACGACAAGAAAACGAGTGAGGACAAAAGGTAAGCTGCATGTCTGCAGCGGTTAGTATTCCTAGTGGTCAGTGGATGCGGTGCACGTACGCGCCCAATAAGATACACTTTACCTAATTTCTTACATAATAATTGAATTGGTGTAAGAATAACTCCATCCACTTTTGTCTTCTTCGTCAATCAGATTTTTTTTTCTGATATTGATAAATACAGTATAATTTTTAAAAAAAAATGTTTTTTAGAAGAAATGTAAGAGGAGGGTAAATTATTAAAATCCAATGTACGATGATAAAAGAATTTACTAACAACGTGAATAAAAGTATACTTAATTATAAGTTTAAACAACTTTTTACAATTTTATTATCATTTAATTATTATAACTTTTCACTAACATAATCAGTTTTTATCGTTGATTTTATTCAATTAAAAATAAAATTATACGAAATAAAATATTATTTTATCATAAATATAGATATAATCAATATTTTAATTAAACTATTTAAAATTAATCTTAAAAACTGATGTAAACTTACCTTAAAAAAATTATATCATTCATGCGTGCAAATTAAGTTATTAGACTCAAAATATTACATGGCTCCTTACATTAATCCAACTCCGCACGAATGGCGGTACTATTCTTTAATGTTTACCTGTGTTGTGGGGTCCACACCAGCCCATTTCCACGTCACCACCAATCCTATAGTGTTTCTTGCGGCTTGCATAAATATTTTTATGTTAATTTACATCTAGAAAAGAAAAAAAGAAAAAAAAAAGAGAAAAGTATAAATATAAGTATGATGAGTGAAATAATTTGATAAAAAAAAGAAGATAGATAGAAAATAAAGTTAAATGGGTGTATACTATATATATTATATAAGGGTGTCCATATATAATAATTACGCAAAAAAATTACACTGTTATATGATAGATAGAACAAATATGGGAATTAAGAAATGATCCAGTGTTGAACAAAAAAAAAAATGATCAAGTGCAGGCATATGGATAATTAAAACAAATCCTATCAGCATTCAGAAAGTAGAATAATCGCAAATCGTTAAAATAAGGGTCAGGTTCGAATTCTTCAACACAAATCAACCAAACTGAAGATGACGAAACTGAGAAGATATATTGAAGGGCCAAGTCTTAGAGAAATCAACATCCATCGTTTTTGGTCAGTCTTCTTTCTAAACAAATAATTTCTAACTCTGACGAAAATTACATTTGATTTAAGGCAAGTTTGGTGATTCCGAAAATTTTAAACATGAAAATTGAGCTATGTGTAATCCTTAATTTACTTATGCATTGTAGATTCACATTTATCCATTTCAACCCTTGCATCAATGTGTTGGTGACCTATCTTGATTTTAAATTTATATAATTATAAGAATCAAAAAGAATTTTAAATTGATCAAACGAGTGATAGTTTGATAGATTTTACATTTCAAATGTGTTTTTAGATTTCATTTTCTTTTATAAGTCAATGCTAATTGTTAGTTTTATATATATGATTTTTTGACACTAATAATTATAATTTTTACATTTCAAACATGATTCTTCATTTCTCAATAGGTTTTCAAACATATACTTATATATTATGTGTCAATTAGAATTTAGAATTATTACTGAAGCAAAATATATCAAATCTGGAACTGGAAGTCAAGGTTCATTTGGCAGAAGCTATACATGGTCTGAGAAGATTATTAATTTACAAGATATACATTAATTCAATTATATAAGCATTCTTAACCAAAAGTTGCGAAGATTGTTAAATGTCTGGTTTGCATTATACAGGAAATTAAAGGCCAGGGAGATCAGAAGATCACGTGTATATGGACAAAGGATAATGCTGACAAGTGTCTAGCACGACCAGTCAAATTAAACCAACCTCAAGCGTTTAATATGGGGCCACTGCACGTGTATGGATGATTGCCAGATATCTAGGTAAGGACTTAGGAATATAATTATGATGATCTCTTATCTTGCACAATATAGAAAAAAAATACTATAAATTTCCACATGAAGTTCTTGTTCCTTTTTCTTCTTCTTAATTCTAAGGTATGTGTTATTTGTTCTTGCTAATGGCCCTATAATTAATGTTCTTTCGTATTATTGACTCTAAATATAGATTTATACAATAATATGCAACATGTTCAGTGAAACTTCTAAAATTATATTATCCACCAATTAATAAATATATAAAAAACAGTCCATAATGATGCAACCCAAAAGCAAACTCCCCGAATAATACCAACTACAAAAGAACACGGTGTTTCTTAATGATTGAGACACATCTGCAGAAAGTTTCATTTTCGATAGAATATATAAATGCAGGATGTACAAATGTAGCTAGTTTTCAGTATAATTAAACACACTAGTTTATTGTCGAGTGGCTTTAGGATTTTAAAATTAAATCAAATGTAGTTTGAACAGGGGGCAGTTGTTCAAAACTGAGCCATGATATAGGGACTGGTTTAATGTATTAATTCGTATAAATTACGAGAGCAATGAACTAGAGCTAGCTAATTGGTTGTCATTTTAATTTCAAAAGGTTTAACAATGACAAGGATAGAGTTTGTCTTTGTTGGGGGATTGTTGTTTTGTAGTTGATTGTTAAGAACGCGGTTAAGAGATACTTCCAATTTCTATGAATAGAACTGATTAAACACTAGTGGAGACAACCTGGAATTCTTAAAAATGTAGTTTCAAGGCTCAAGTTAACCTAATTTGGATGGGAATTTGACTGAAATGACTGACATTGTTATGCGTACGTGAATGAGCTAGGAAGGGTTGGTCCTACAAAATTGTCCCGGTATCTACGTGACAGAAACAAAAAGTGTAAGAATAAAACTAAATATACTACTCTCTCGTTTAGGTTTTGATTTATTATTTCAAATAAGCAGCACCTAAGTTAATTTTCGTTTTGGCATATATTGACTTCAATCTTGACACATTGTAATTTGTATGACCCACGACCAAAAGTATACAAAATACTCGCATAACATCTTTCTTAGTCACTGATATGTCTCGTTGTCGGTTAATTAGAAAGGTTATATGCATGTCTGGTTACTGTCTAAATCACTTAATTAATTTATTGAATTATAAGTTTTTTTATAAAGTTATTTATTAAAGTAATTGATAAACATAAAATGATTGGATGTGTTTGTCTAATATTTAAATTTAAATATCATTTTAAATTTTATTTTATGGATAAAATATACTTTTAGGTGATTATAATTTTAGTTTTTCTTTTACTTTGAACTCTTATAATTTTTATTTAAAGATGAATTATTTTAATTAAAAAAATTAGTTTACGTTGTTATATTTTTTCATAGTGTATTTTATTATCAATTTTATTGTATATCTTATGATATTTTTAATTAAATTTAAAATAAAATATATATACCTAGATAATCATCATACTCCCATTATGTTGCAAGTGAAAAAAAAAATCTAGTGCATGACAAAATTGCATCAATCTAAAGTGTATTATGTTAAGAATGTGAGAGAAAATAAGAAATCAAATAAGGAATTAACTAGAACAATTAAAAAAGGTTAAATTGTAATTATGATGCTCCTACAATTAAAAATATGTAAATTATTCAAAATAAAAATATATAAATAAAATTTTAAAAAATTATATATTAAATATACTTTAATTATAAATTTTGATAATTTTTTAAAAAATTAATAATTCTTGACCAATAATAGTGGTTTATTGTCTTAATTACACAAAGTAAGTATGATAGTTGTTTATTATCTTATTATAAATAAAGGATCATAATTTCAATTTATATTAAGATATTTTTTATTTTTCATTTAATTTTTTTTTACATAATTATTATATCAATTGCACACATAAGTTCTACATCAGTATCAATATATCACATCAAAATTAAAATTTAATTTTAAATAAATTAATAGAAGAATCAAAATTGTTTATTTTTTAAAATAGGAAAACTAAATATTTTAATTTAAAAATATGAAAATCAAAATCATAAATTTAAAATTATAATAAGATCAAACTTACAATTTAACTAAAAAAATGAGAAAAGGAAAACGAAGGGCTGTCACAAAGTTAAACATGTGAGTGAAAGTAAAGAAATCGAAAAACAAATAATAAAACTCTATCTTAGGATAAAAATTAAATTTAATAAATATGTTAAGACTGAAGATATAAAACATAAGAAACAATATTCATTATTAATTAATTAATTATAAATATTTTTCTCTTTTTAAATGAGTCAAATCATAATAAAAAATATTGGAAAAAAAAACATTGAAATACTAAAATTATTTTACACGAAAATATAAATATTTTCTTGAATACAGATACTTCTGTGCCTATGCCCCTATGTATAGGAATATGCTTTTGTCTGCTCTCAACTCTCAGTTGGTTTCGGCCGTCCACCTCCAGTGACCTGACCTTTGAACTCTAGTCTTTGGACAGGTAACATGTATTTTCTTTTATCGACAAGTGTTATATTAGACTTTTTTTTTTTTTTACTTATTAAATTGTGAGATTTTTTTAACAGAAATTAATTTTTTTTTATCATCCAACTAATTTTATAATTCTGAACATCTAACATGTCTTTGGTTAAAAACGAAAAAATAATAATGAAAAATAAAATAGATAAAAATAAGAAAAAAGAAAAATAAAATAAATAAAAAGTCATTTTGACATTAATTTTATAAAATTGAATAAAAATATTAAGAAAAAAGTTGTAACTTTACTTTCTTTCATTTATTATTAAATAACCTAAAAATAATTAAATAACCTAAACTAAACACATCCTTATTATTTGAGAATAACGTATTAATAATTAAGTATATGTTAATGTTCAATTATATTTATGATGATTGCTGCTAACTTAACATTGATTTTTCTTGTAAAAAAACATTTTTAATTTACTAAGTATTTTAATTACATTTAAATTTTTACATTATATTATATAATTGATATGGAAATATGACATATTTTCTAATTTTTAAAAATTTTATATTATTGCATGTATTCTTTGTGTATTTCGTAATCCCACTTATGCTCATCATGACATGTCCAATTACAAGTCATTTTTGGCAATATGGATTTGCGAGATCATACCAAAAGTAGAACTAAGTTAATATGCGGAGGTTTTAAGGAAAATTATGGGGGAATTTGTTATACATTTGTCTTTTATTTAATCAATTCAAGAAATATATTTGATTTACTATGAAAAGAAGTAAATTTCTTCTACAAATAATCAATAACAAAAAAAAAAACTGTCACGAAACTAATATAATTAATAAACTACATGATTTGGTTTTCTCATAAGTTCTAATAATATTGATCGTGAATATCACAACATCAACAATCCTATTGAAGTCCTGCTTTAATTAAGGGATTTGGTTTAGCCCAGCCCAAGAAATTTTATTTTAACATTCTCCCAGCCCAAGCAATTTATGTGTGTGTGTGTGTGTGTTTTATCAGTGTCTATGAGTTTTTTTTTTAAAATTGAGTTCTACTAAAATATTTCAAAACATTTAGGATAGAAAATAAAATATTTTCAATTATGTCATACATATTCAATTTACAATAAAAATATTTTTTTGGGCCAAATATAAAAATATTTTTAGAATAGGATATAATGAAAATCACAATTCAAATATGAAACTATAATTCCACACGCAATATCAACAAAATTTATGATGATATCCATTACAGCAAAGTGTAAATGTGTAATTTCACTTTTGGTCGATCATTGACTGCAAAAAGTACCCTTCATTTTTAATAGTAAATAATCAAATTAAAAATATTTTTATTAAAAAATAAAAAATTAGGTCATTCATGATTTTTTTTACATTCTTTTATGATTTTGTATTAAATATTTTTTCTTTAGTTTCTTGTCTAATGTCTTTGGGACTAGCAAGACCCATAAAAAAGGTGTAATCATGCTAGACATTTATATAATCCATTCCGACTACGGCATCAGATGGAATATAAATTTATATTTTAGAATGGATTTTCCAAAATATAATAGAAGGTGCAAGCCATCATCATGCGGACATTTTATAAGATTGGAGTAACCTGTGTTTAAACTCGGTTTAAAAAGTTGATAAACGGAATAAACGCGGCCCATTGGGCCACGTGTGTCATTAATTGAGCCCATAGCCGCCGAAAGAGAGTCGCCTAACAAGACGGTTCCACGCATTTGCCAGATCGAAAAGACTATGCTACCCTTCCCTCACCCTTTTTTCAATTTGAGCTTCGCTCGCTGTTTCTCTTTCGTTCTCGCTCTGACCGGGAAAAGAAAAACCAGCTTTCTTCAAGCACCTAGATTTCCTCTCTCTCTAAATGGCGTTCTCTTCTTTTCTCGGCAGAGTCCTCTTCGCCTCCGTTTTCATCCTCTCCGCTTACCAAGAGTTAGTTCTTATTTCTCAGTTCTCACTGATCCTTTTCTCTGCACTTCGAATCATGCATGGTTGTTATTTTCAGTGGTTGCAGTAATTTATTGTTTTTGACTGAGTTAATTTTTCAATTTCTGCTGAGTTGGTTGTTGTTGTTATTAGTTTCTCACTTTCTCTGCCTGGATCTATTACGCACAATTGACTCGTCAAAACGATTCAGCAGATCTGTCTTTTCACTTAGTTCAATTGCATGGAACCGGAACTTTTTCTTATTTTTTTAGGTTTTTTTATTTTTTGACTTTTTTGCGATTCTGTTATACGTCGTGGTGTCAGATTTGTTTAATGCGTGCATTCATTTCTTTGGTAGGGTAGTTAGATCTTCTTGCGTGATTTGATTATAATTGTTATCACTGTGGTGTAGTTGCTGACGTTATGGAATCGTTTTAATTCATTAGAAGTTAACATTAACGGTTTCGGTTTTTGGCAAGCTAACTTTTGTGTAGTTTATGAATGAATTTGACTATGTTTTGTTACGAGTTACCAGTTAGCAATTAAGAAGTAGTGTGGGCGCGGGGTACTTTGTGCTGGTAGTTAAGCAACTTGTGTGTTGTGATGTTGTAGAGGGTGTTATTAATTTTTTTTGTCCGTTTATAATGTGTTACTTTGAAACTGGGAAATTTATTCGTGGAAAATTTGGTAATCTTAGGTGATTAATGTCATTTAAATTTTATTTTATTTTTTGTAAAAATGAGGGTATAAACATTTGGTCTTCATTAGTTAACCCTTGACCCTAACCTGTTCCCAGAGTGTTGGGGCACGGTGATGAGATTTATCTTGTATCAAGTTATGGTTCAATTGCATGTCTTTATATTGAAGTTAAGGCATAGCCATAGATTGAGGGAGACAAATCTATGATCTCTATTTCACACTGTAACTGAATTTCTGATTGCCTTTGCTAGTTTTTTTAGTGGATTGTATTGCAGTGGAATAATGTGCCCCTTTCTTTTCTATACTTTCCCATGTTTAATTCCTATTTAAATTTGATGCTTGCATTCAATAATGATCCGATTTATAGTCTCATCCATTATATTTTTGGACAAGTTGATGGTGTTGCTTGATATTGCTCCCTGTTTACATTTAATTAGGCATTAGAAGCTATAAATTCTTTACATTTGACATTTTGATTCTGGAAGCACAAAGCACTCAATTGTTACTTATTTTTCTTTTAATTTTTATGGATTTTCTTTATTTATCCTCCCTCCATTTTCATTCTTGTAAGATTTAATTCTTATGGAGTTGATGGGGGACCCGCAGCAAAAGCACTCAGACCGAAGTTTGATGCCTTTGCACATCAAGTACATTCTAAAGTTGGCTTTCAACTTCCAGATATTGATGTTAGTCTCTCGGTCTCTTTTATTCTATCATTTAAGGAAAGCATGATTAAAACATCACTAAACAGATAAACAAGTTCTTTGATAGGAACAAAAGAAGGAAAAGGTGGTTAAGTTTGACAGGAGTGTGACATGGAGTTGGACACTGCTTGTGAATTCATGCATTTTTCTGTCATTAAGTATAGGTCTAGTGTCTAATTAATTCTTGATAAAATGAAACTATACATGGTATTTAATAATGCTTTTGTCCTTATAACTGCACATGTTTAAATAAGACAATGTAATATGGACGAAGTATTAACTTATATAGGGCTTCTCATTTTGGTTTTGACACTTATTGCTTGACTGTTTGCAGCACATACCCAATTTTGAGTTCTAAGCAGGTAATAGGATTGTCATTGTGTTGGACATGAATCATAAATATAAACTGAAAAATAGTTTTTTTTTCTAAAAAAAAGGATTAATGTTCTAAAAAATGAAATGGGTGCAGGCAGGAGGTGGGGAAGTTATGAAACATTGTAGTGGAAAATAATTGAACTTTCTTGCATTGTTATAGCTGTCATGCATCTAGTGCATTCTTATATCAACATGTTCTTGCATCCAATCAAGTACTCCTTTTAGCATTCATATTATGATGTTTTGTTTCTAACACGTGTATTTATTTGATTGATGTCATTAACAGATGAAATTTTTAGTGGCTGGGGCTATTGCTCTCAAGGGCCTTGGAGGGATTCTTTTCATACTCAGCAGCTCTTTTGGAGCTTTCCTTTTGGTTTGTAGCTTGACTTTTCTCTATGAAATTGAAGTTGGCATTTCAAGTGCTCAATTTTTTCAAGCGTTGGTTCTTTTCTCCTTGTTGTAGCTTTTGCATCAAGTGATCACTACTCCAATACTGTATGATTTCTACAATTATCACAGCGAGGACAAAGAATTTATCCAACTTTTCATCAAATTTACTCAGGTAAGAACAGGTTTTTTTCCCATGCTGGAACTTGGAATGATTAAACTTGAGCTGTTGTCACAACGATTCTTCACCTATTGTTGCAATTGTTTATGGAATATTGTACTCCTCGCAGAATATGGCTCTCTTCGGGGCATTGTTGTTTTTCATTGGGATGAAAAACTCTATTCCTAGAAGGCAACCCAAGAAGAAGGCTGCCAAAACAAAAACATATTAGTTGAAAGGACTTCTCGGATTGTTCCTGGTTGCTCATTATACCCATTTTCCATTTCTCCAGGATTTTGGCTTTGGTCTCTGTCTGGTTCAGAACGAATGTACCTTCTGTCCGATGGATTATGTATAATTTATAATTATTTATATATGTATGCTATTTTTCCGTTTGCTTGACATTAGAAACTGTCTTTCGATTACTAAACTTGTATACGAAGAGGGGGAAAAATGATCATAGCCTGTTCATTCAGACTGGGTGTCAATTTCGTTCTGTCCAACGGATTTGATCGAAAGGTGAAGTCTGGCACTTGCAGTTGCTATTGAACTAAGCTTGATCTTCACGTTGTCACATGGATTTGTGTTTCCTATTTTTTATTCATTTGGTTCTTTACTTGGTATGGTAATGGAAATGTATGCTCGAGTTTTTCACCTGATTATGGTTAAACATAAAAAAGACCTTCAACACTCAACAAGGCACTACAAATTTTGACAAGATATTAAGTTTATGATTGGATAACTTTTATGGTTAAACATTAAAAAGACCTTCAACACTCAACAAGGCACTACAAATTTTGGCAGGATATTAATTTTATGATTGGATAACTTTTAGAAAATAAGAAGGTAATTCTCATAAATCAATTTATAAATTTCAATGTTTATAAAAGTGTTCTTATTTAGCTTTTTCACAAGTTGATTTAATTTGTCTAAATTAATTTTATCTTATGGGAGAAATTTAATTTGCTTTATTTCCTTGTTTTTCTTTTTTTGTTAGTGTTTATTGAATAGGACTTGTTTAGATTCGTAATATCTATTTTTTGCTTCAAAAAAGATATATTCTTGTTTAGATTCTGTATAGGAAACTAAAGACAGCAATTGCCAATATTCTTATTAATGACTTGGACAGTAATCCTCAATTTTCTTCCTATTATTTCGACTGGTTTACGGAATTCCAAGTTACTTGTGTATGTGTTTTCTTCTATTGACGTCAAATTATAACACCTCAATTCAATTGGTTGAGTACGGCGTGAGTTATAAATTTTTTTATCTGTTTTGTATTTCTACAGCTAAAAAAATTATAGCGCCTTGGACTTCCAACATAACTCTTGGTTTAATGGTTTCCGTTTATAAGTTCTACTATGCACCAAACATTTGATGCAAGTTATCTGGGCCATTAATTAAAATAAATTTAGTAGAAAAATAAGTGAATGGTTTAGTAATAGTTTTTCCCTTCACCCATTCTTCTTCACCACCTCACTGTTACCATCCACGACTATCACCGCCTTAGATGTATATATGACCTGAGTTTAAATACAAAGTTTTAAGTTCGTTGTTACGCAGAACACTGGGGGTCATCAAACTTAGCTTATTTTTTATTTGAAACCAGCTAAATCCAAAGCTTAGACAGAGTTTGTTAAATAAAGATATGAAGCTTGACTGCTTGAGCTTATTTAATTGTTTTTATGGGTAGGTAATTTATATATTTAATTTACAACTTGACAATTTTAAAATCAATATGCACTTGGAGTATTTATCAAGTATTTAATATTCTCTCCATCTTATTATAATTGTCATCTTAAATTATTTTACTAATAAATAAATAAAAAAGAATAACAATTTTATAAAATTAACCTTATTATTATTAATTTATTTTTAGCTTTTAAGTCACATCATTAATTTAGTTTTAAGGGATATAAATAAAAAAATTAATTAATATTACATTAAAAACTAAAATGACAATTATATTGAAATAATTTTTTTTTCTTACACAACAATTATTACAGGACAAAGGAAGTAAGAAAAAAAATTAATAGTTATTTAAGAAAAAGATAAAATTTTTTTGCCCATAAAACAAATAATTAATATTTTTTATTAGTATATATAGGCACACATGAATTATTTATGAGCGTTAAATATTTGAAAGTTTATAAACTCTTGAACTTGGTTCATGTACATAAATAGTTTAAAGTGAATCTTGAAGTTTATTTATTATAATAAACTTGATAGGGTATTTAAGGAGTGGAAGTTTTTTTTTTTTTGACAAACAAGGAGCGGAAGTTAATCTGTGTTTGTTTGTGCTTGCTTACATATGTAAGCTTTACTTAAAAAGACGTAGAGACTATATTTTTCTAGCTTCAATTAACTAGCACAAGTCTAATTTTGAAGAACGCCAAATCAAACACAGCATATTCTCTACATTGGTGGAGAGTGTGAATATATGTTTAACACTTCTTCAAACGTGAATTCAAATACTCTTTTGTTTTACACGAATCATGCATTCCAAGGCACATTCAACACAATTTCTCAAGTTAATGTACGTCGTAATTAAACGAGAAGTCTGAGACATGAAAAGAGTAACACTAATATTATTTATTTATTTTTGGAAGGCAAGGGTGACACTAATATATGTTCAACGTATTGTGCTATTTTCAATGTCAAACATAAACAATGACAATCACACATTTCAATCATTTAAAACACACACATAACCACATCATTTCATTTCAAAGATCAAGAATGAGTTACACTTGCCAATGAGTGGCCACATAGTTTCCAAAAACCAAACTGTTATTATTGTGAATACACCGTGCTCTTGGATTGCAGTATTTGAACAAGCGGCCACAAGATATCCAATCTGTGTACATTTTTGTTGTTTTGACCCTGTGATACATAGTTTACTCATCAACAACAATCAATGGAGTTAATGTATTTTGTTCTTAAAGATAATTTGTGTTGACTTTGTCCTTAAAAGTCCCATCTATACAAAATGGTCCCTCAACATCAACTTGTCAACAAGCTTATCGAGTGTTCGACTTGCAAATAATTTTATGCCGGGGAGGATTAGATTGTACTTTGTATAGATGAAAACTTTCAAAGATTAAAGCAAAATAAGTTGTCACTTTCAGAAGCCACATTGTTTATTAACTTGCAGAGTATAAAGACTTACAGTCATGACTCAAAACACCGCAAATTTCTACTCAACTAAAATTCATATATTATGTACAATATTTTGAATTTGAGTACTTAATTCTCTTATTTAAGGAATGCAAATGGCTTATATAAAGTTTCCATTGAAATTTGAATTTGAATTATTATCAAATATATTGTTCTACTGAAGCCTAATGCCATGAATTATGATATTACAACAGCTTCAATTAGCATATATATATTTTTTATAATAATTAATATTATGAACTAGGTGGCTTCATCTGCAAGGGTCATTCCATGTAATTGAACGAACTGGTTAAAATGGAGAAATGAAACTACAATTTTCTGTGGTCAAGAGACACCTTTCTATACACTAAGGTTTTATTAGTGAAGAGGGATGAGTTACAGCTAAGTAGATTTGAATTTATCAAGTAAGCTTACACTATTTACACTGGAAAGAGATATGAAAAAAACAATAAAGATCATATATCAAAAAATGGAAGACACAAATCCACTTAAAAGTTTCAATTACAAAGGTATATATTTTATCCAATCAAATGCAATAAAATTAGGACTAAGATTGACTGGTGGAGCTAGGTGAATAATTGAATTTAAGCATACAATGTGCTAGTAGATAATTGGTATTCTGAATTTTTTGCAATATATTTAATTAAATTATAGACCAAGATTCCAGAAATTTTATGTCAGTTCTTTAGTCTTGTGAAAAAGAAAATGGTGTAATAAATAGGGTTAATTGCATAAAAAATAAAGCTAACTTTGAGTTGAGAAATTACCTCGACGACAAAGCATATCCATATCTTTTCACCATGAGCTTTTGTTGCACCCTTTAAAATGGTAAGGCCCAAACTTCTTATGGCTTCTGCTATTTCAAGAAAATGGCTGCATTCCTCACAGAGCATCTACACCAGAAGGCATAATTAGTTAGTATAGAAACAAACTCAATAACCGATTGTATCGACAACAATAGCAATTTCTTAGACCTTCAACCAAGTGCCACTAAGCTCCATTTCTCATCAGGAGTTTTCTCATGTGTTATAATTTTTAATTAATCACTAATATAGAATAAATCAAAATGTCACTTTCAAGTCATTCGTACCTCAACAAGCATTTGTCCATTCTTACCAAGATTCTCCACTAATATTGAATGAACTTTCAGATGACCCCCTACCTCCATGGCCCAGCTTGAGCCCTGATCATAACTAGAGGATCCAAGAATGTCTGCTTCCTTGTGATGCAACTGCAAAATTGGGGTAGTATTAAACAATGGAGATAAGTCCAAATGCAGAAAATGTTGGAACTTTGAACTAAATCAACAATTTCTGATCGGGTGGCACTAAAGAACTTGCTATCCTAAATAACAATTAAACAAATAAAATCTTATGGTTCAATAGAACTGTGCCCTAAAGGAACATGTCAAGGGGAGGTAAATGTTATTGTTTTAAACCACATGACTCGTTTATGCATATCTTGAAGTTCGATTATCAATCTCTAGTTGACCAGAAATATTGTGTAATTTATTTATTATAGATTTATAGACCATAGACCATCGGACAAATATCTAAAATTGCCTAAAACCTTACCTTTGACTTTGTATCAGCAAAGTCAGTTAGCTTGTCAGCATGTTTAGTTATGCTTTGGAGAAAGAGCAAGTGCTTTATTGCACGCTCCAGGAGTGAATCAATACTGCACTGTTGAAGTTACAATAAAAATTTTAGCCACATGAACCAGATCTGAGATCATCACTCAACCCAAAAAACAATTAGGAAACAGATTCCAGCAAGATACCTTGGCTCCATTTGGCACCAGCTCCCTCAACTCCTTGATACGATCTTGGATCAGTTGTCTATCCCGTGGCCGAGGCCTACAACTTTCCCCTGGCCTGGCCCTTTTTTTGCTGTTCTTGGATGGTTCAGACGACCTTTCAAGCTGTCCACTATTTGAACTATGAAATGTAGATGAAACACCTTTTGAGGACATCACACCACATATCCCTGATGATGAACTCAAAGAATGGTGTTTGTCCTCTCTGACAAGAGAGAGCTGATCCATCAAATAGCCTTCTGAATTAATAGTATGCACATTGTGAATAGAAGCTTCATGATTTTTTGCAGAGGCCATTGCAGATTGCTTTGATGTACAAAATGATAATTCACTATTAACATCATTATTACTATGGTTAATGTTGACCAGCATTGCTTCCAAAAGATGTTCTGGACAAGATTCAGAAGTCAATTGGCTAGTGCTAATCTCATCTGACATTTCAACAGGTTTCATTTCTTGATTAACCTGTGTTGGCCAATCAAAACATTTACCCACTTTCGAAAAAGCTGGTCCAAGTGCTTCATGTAGCTCACAGCCAGCAGGAAAATTCAACATCTGTGAGGCATCCTTATAACAAGGTTCAGTTTGAAAGTCCGAGATATCCTTGTAACAAGGCTCAGTATGAAACTTTGACTTTTCAATATGTTGCTGGGAGTTTGCTTCTGAAGGTTGGGCAAAATTCAATGCCCCTTTTTGGTTAATATCCGCATAATGCAATTTATCACTTTCACAAACAACTGTATCAAGAAAAACTGAAGGAAAGCATGCAGAATCAACTCTGACTTTTTCTGATGGACATATTAAATCATTGAAGCTAGCATTATCTGTAACAAAATCATTTAAATATGATGAGACATTTTTTTCTGATTCCAATCTCATATCTTTGCAGTCGCCACTACTTCCACCTTCATACTTCATCCCATATAGAGGTTTCATCTCTTCAAATTCCTTACAGTCCACATTCATCATATTGGATATTGACTGAAGCAAAATGGAACTTTCATCATTGTACAATTCAGGTCCCTCTTGCTTGGCCACATTATCAGACATTTTCTCATGAGCAGAAGGTGTATAGTTCCTCCCAGTCCCAGAACATTGAAGGGGCATTAAAACATCTGCTGTTTCACTTTTCATAGATTTCTGTGTATCGTAAAAGCAAGTAGGCATAATATCTGAAGACAAATTTTCCTTCAATGTATCCAGCTGGAAAAGGCAAGAAATATAAACCTCATGAAAATGATCAACACATCTGGGTTAAAAAATAACCGATATGACACAGTTCCAATTGCTTGCTATATTATTAGCGTGTTTAAAAATGCCATTTTAACAGTCACTCAAACCCCTTTACCCACTCAAATCTGCACATTCATACAGCATGAAGACACATGAATGTAGAGAAGTGAAGACAGAAGCTTACCTCAGATGAGCTCTTCAAACTACCCTGTATTTGACTAGGACGTAGGATTGAGTAATTTTGAGTAGACAAAAAAAGATTTCTGATATGAGTTACAAACTCCATATCTTCAATCACCTGCTACCAGGAATGTCAAAAGAGAAGAAAACTATTAAAAAAAATCAATAATAAATGGATTTTCATATCCAGGAAATATTCCAAGAGTCATCAAAATCATAGAACAGCCCATGCGCCCCCCCCCCCCCCCCAGCAAGCATGGTTTTTCCAATGTGATTCATAGTGCAAACTTGTAAGACAGCATTTAAGTAGATAACTGGTTCTCAACGGTAACCTAGGTCAAGGGTAATCATTTGTGAAGATACTATCGACTAAATCAGCACTAAAAAATGCCTCATAATCTGATTTTCATGCCAAATCATCTAGTTTTGGTAGGTAGTTTAGTAAATTATAACTTTGTATACATGTAGCCAGACATAAAACTGCATATTGCCTAAGTTCTCTAGTGACAAAATTAGGGATGAGTTGTTATTGTTAATAATTTTTCATCCATTTCTTTTTATGTTTTCACTAGATTACATATGCATATTTACCTAGCACATAAAATTAGGATTATAGAAGTATTTAACCAATATCTCAATCAAGAACCAGCAATAACCAAAATTAGTTGGAAAAGAATTAAAGAAATATAAGCAAGTCATGCTATCTGACTAGTTACGATCCATCCAAACAAAAGAGTGCAAATATTTTTTTTTGGTACAATAGTGACAATGAGGTTTGAACCTATGATCTCAAGCAAACTACCCAAGCCCCTTGCCACTAGCCCAATCCTGGTGACTTGAGTGCAAAAAAAGTTTGAAATCCTAAATACATGGTCTGTTTCAAACAACACCATAAAGAGATAGATGCCTTCTGGAACCATGCCAGCAACCACATTATCCAACAGTATGGTGCTGAAGCAGAGCAAATAAAGGTTAAAAAGAAAAAACCATCTTACTTTATTTAGAGAGCCAAGCTGAACAACACCAAGTGGGACTACAGCAACAACAGCAATAGTCTACAAGGAAAAGTAAAAGCTTTACTAATGAAAATTCTTAATGCAATCAAAGTACAATAGTGCAGACTAGGAAATTATTTTCTAAAAGATAATCAATATTTTTCTAACATAAAGTACCCTAGAACGGAATGCAACATAGTTCAGTTGCAGTACAGTTCAGTTGCATCTTGCATGTAGTGAATAACTTGTAGTGGCTCAATAATTTATCATATTGATCCTATTATCATATTGTTGAGAAAAACTCAAATCCCACATCGGCTACAGATATAAGGCAACAATAGAACATATAAGTGGGAGGCAACCCTCACCCTTTGAGCTAGATTTTGGGGTTGAATTAGGCCCAAACTTACATTCTAAGACATATTAACCACAATTTTCCAAATATACTGTTAAAATTAAATTTCCATTCTCCTTAGTATTAGCAATGTAATTCTAATTTCTTGATGCAAATAGAAAGCAGTTAGCTAACCCTGATTCCGGCAGAAAACTGAGACTGCCACCCATCCGCAAACTAAATCAAACGAAAAAGAGGGAAAGGAAAGAAGAATGATTAGAAGATTAGTTAGATATTGACATGATACTTCCAAGATTGAAAGATCCTTCATGATGACCTTAAATAACAAGAATCCTCACCTCAAAAGACAAGCCAGAACCTGCAACTTGATTATCTGCACAGATCCACCTATGCTTTCCAGTAACAGCTACCTGTCCAACGATACTGTGAAGAAAGAATCTTAGGACAAGAGCTAAAAAAAACTTCGTACCCCATTGCCCAGAGGCTCTTCGCTATGCGAAGGTATGGGGGAGGGATATTGTACGCAATCTTAGGACAAGAGCTACACAAAAAGAAAATCAAATTGTAAATAGTATCAATTTTATATTTAATTAGCCATACCCTTCTCCTAATGAATATGCATGATATGACATCTTAGCCACTGCTAACTCTAATGCACTGTGTGAAAATTTCCCACAACCAATCTGTTCCAAGGTCTTCTGGCAGTGCTTATTTTCTGAAGAGTCGTAATCATCAGGATTGCTATAATATGCATCCTCCCATGTCAAGATCCTGCAAGCAAATACCACATCCAAAAATTAAACAGACAGCATTATGGAATTCACACACTTGGTGCAAAGTGCATCAGTAACCAAAGAATGAATCACGAAAATTGTGTACAAAATCATATCGCTAAACAGTAATGAGCTTACTGCCAACTACACTAAACAAAACAACAACAACAACAACAACAACAAATGCTATGCTTATCCCATTTCAAACGCACTAAAATGAAAGCAACATAAAACATTTCAAATAACAGAAGGATTGCAATCACCCAAACAAGATGACAACAACAACAATTTTCTTTAAACCAAATTGGACAACAACCAAGAGCAAAAAACCTGAAAGCACAACAAATGCCCTTCTTAGGGAAAAACTCTAAATTCTAACCAAGCATGGAAATCACATAACTTGGAAGAAGAACAAAGCACAGGGAGGAATATCAAAGAAAATCTTCCATTATAAAATCATAACATCATTAGACAAAAACTGGAAACTGTCCACAGCCAATTAGATTAACCCGGCAAGTGAAATGGCCAAGTCAAATTTCAGACCAAACGATTCAAACATGCAAAACCACAACTTCACCTAATTTACCATACTCTAAGTTGCCAACATCTACAACGAGGGAACATGGTTTTAAATAGTGTTCTGCAATCGCAATTGTGTCCGCAATGTCAAGGTATTTTGAGTCACTGCAACCAAAATTGCGGCCACATCAGCCGCCCGCAATATAAAGGTTTTCTGACTCGCCGCATGGCAACAGCAATTTAAAACCATGGCAGGTTCAAAGACGCACCAAGTGACCAAACCAAAGAAAAGACACAACACACACACACACACACACACAAGGCACAAAAAGAAGGAATAACACCAACAACAATAGTAGTAGTAGAAGCATACATTCGAGCACGATGTTTGAGCTTCCAAAAGATGGCGTAGTTCCAGTGAGTATTCAAACAGAGGCTTCTGAGTACTTGGTGCAAGTTGGTACCCATGTTGCCCCCCCTTAACAAGTCAGAAACTTTAACACCCCCGAGAATCTGAATCCTCCAAAAAACAGAACAAAACCCCTCCAAAAACACCACACACTCACTCGCTCACTCACACCTAGCTCCCTCTGTATGACCCTCTTCCAGCCTGCTTCCTCCGCAACCCCGCTCGCCGTTTTAATGGCGGTCCAACTGTTGGCAGTATCAGACGATCCGCACCCATCACAATTGACACCACCCCACCAACCAAAGCTTCCAACTTTTTTTTCCCGTCACAAAAACACAACCACACTTAACGCTAAAACTGCAACACTGGACTTAACAACACAACAACAAAACCAGCAACTAGCCATTGAATGACAAATAAGTGAATAACCCTGTAAGATTCCAAAAGGGGTGTGAAGATTGAAAGAAGGGAAGCAAGAGTGGCTAATAAGCTAGCTTATGTCCGACGACATGTGAAGAAGGTTCAATTTTTTTCTCTGGAAATAATGCAATTGTAAATGAATGAAGTCTTTTACTTTACCCTTTGCTGCAGAGTGAGAGATAGAGAGAAGGAGAAGAGAGTTTGCAGATGTTGCCAAATGCTGAGGAAAGAGTGAGAGAGAGAATGTCAATGGTGGGAAAAGGAAGTGTGGCTCTCTTCTTCTATATTGGAGTCACGTTAGCACGCTGTTCCATCTAGCTTTTTCATTTGGGGAATCTCCACCGTTGATTCATGCAATCATGCTAACCGTAGCGTAATCCACCATTGATCATATCACTAACCATACCATGCATTTTAGCAAATTTGGTGTAATTGACATAACAAAAGAGATTGGTCTTTTTAATTTTATAACATGACAAATTAAGGCCTAAGTTTTTATTAGATGATATCTAGTCTCATATTTACTATAATACATCTTTTTTCAGAAAATAAAACCAAAAATGAAAAATATGGTAAATGAAGACTAAAACTTGACAAAGGGCAAAAGCCCCAAGGGAACTCTATGAAAGGTTAGGGGCTAATTAGGGCTTTATATTTAACGTTAACAACCCTCCAAGGGCAATGAAAAGGAGGGTGGAGATTGATGGGAAACAATCCAATTGGGGTATGAGTACACTTTATGGTGGTGTCAATTAATGGCCAACAGCATCATACCAAATTGAGGACATGCTTCCTTATTTTCCCCTCAAGTTTTCAATCCTTTCTTTGAAATCCTAGAGAACGTACCCAGCCACCCCCCCTCTTAAGGTCCTTTTCAACAATGATCTTATTGCCCTAAAGTTGTGACACCTTCAACCTCCCATTTCTTCAAAGCCCTTCCTACTTTGTCACGTTAATAATTAAATCTTTTAGAATGCCAACCTTTAGTTTAACACATTGGTGGTCATGCTG